>NW_015167804.1:0-1455 GCF_001447785.1 Gekko japonicus
CTCCAGGGAGGCTCGGAATCATCCAAGACTCCTCCTGTCCACTGTGACTCGGCACGTCCTCATCAGAGCTCAATGGGATGGATCTGACCTGTGAGACGCTAAAACTGGAACCTTATCAGGAAGATCATTGAGCAGAACATTTAGTTAGACCTTTGTAGGCACTCATACAGTACACTCGCTAAATAATTAATTAATCATCACTAGCACCTTATGATACTGAATTGTTTTATAATTGAACTGTTTTAGATGATTTTTTAAAAATTATTATTTATTATTAAATTTATATCCCGCCCTCTCCGCCGTGGTGGGCTCAGGGCGGCTAACAACATATATATATATGTATACATTAAAACTCCAAATATACTAAAACAAAATTAAGTTAAAGTTAAGTTAGGTTAAAATTACAATTTAAGACCATAGTTATGGAACACATAACTATACTAAAAGATGGCGACATTCTGTCATCATTTGGACGGCAGCCTCCAGGCTCCTGCCAGGCTGTTAATTGTCCAGTTGGTGGTAGTGTTGATGTTAGGGTCAGAGCGCGCTTTGTCTGCCCACTCCCACACATCTCCAGCTCACGTTCTGATCACTAGCCTGTCATCATTGTCAAACCACTCCCTCGCAACCCCTCCCTGCCCTGAAGACAAGTGGGGTTTCCTTTTCAATTTTTAAAAAAGGCACTAAAATCCAGAAAAGGCCCTGGCCCTTATTGTGGCCAGCCTGGCCTCTTTAGGGCCCGGAGCAGTCAGGCGATTTTGTGATCTTGATCTTAGTGCTCTCTGGTGCACATGTGGAGAAAGGCGGTCCCTTAGGTAAGTAGGCCCCCAACCATATAGGGCTTTAAAGGTAAGAACCAGCACCTTGAACCATATCCGGTATGCTATAGAGAGCCAGTGCAGTGCTTTTAGGGTGGGCTAGATGTGTTCCCACACAGGAAGACACAGCAACAGCCTCGCCACTTAGTTCTGCACCAGCTGCAGCTTCTGGATTTGGGACAAGGAGAGAGCATTGCATTAATCCAATCTCAAGGTGACCATTGCGTGGATCACTGTTGCCACGTCATTGCGTTCAAGGAAGGGAACCAACTGCCTAATCAGCCATAGGTGGTAAAAGGCAGACTTTGCAGTGGCTGCTATCTGGACCTCCATCGTTAAGGAGGTGTCCAGGAGCACTCCCAAACTCCTAACCGCTGGCACCAACAGCACCCAATCAAAGGCCGGGAGAGGGACCACTCCGACTCAGGCACAGGACCTCCGTCTTTGCAGGATTCAATTTCAGTCAACTCAGTCTAAGCCAACCAGCCACAGCTTTCAACGCCAGGCCCAGATCTCCTGGACTAGAGTCTGACTGGCCGTCCAACAGCAGATAGAGCTGGGTGTCAACAGCATATTGGTGACAGCCCAGTCATTGCCTCTGGGCAATCTGGACAAGGGGGCGCATATAGATGTTGAA
>NW_015167804.1:4362-7504 GCF_001447785.1 Gekko japonicus
GATAGGACATTCAATAAACAATGAAATAGGATTTGGGTTGTAGATCCAATCAGAAGTCTAAAAAAACAGAAGTGAAGCAAAGCATAAGTATTAAAATGACACATGAAATGATGCAAAATTACACAACACGAGCCAACTTGCAGCAAACGATACAGAGTAATAAAGACCATAGTCTCCAATAATTTATCCAAGTAACACATTGTTTTATGTAACATTATGCAATATTATGTAGTCTACAAAATGCTTGGTTTTATATGCTTGGTTCTATATGTATGGTTTTGTATGGTTTTATATGTATACTAGGAGCAAAGCCCATTGTGTAAGCAAGACAACGAACCCTTGATGGATGTGAGGAATTCCCTCCCCCGGCCCCCTGCTTCCTATGTGGTTCCCAGACCCCGGGAGTGGCGGGGGGAGGGGACGGCCTGGCAGGAGCTCAGTGGCCAGGGCGTATCCGAGCAGACAGAGGTCCGGCTCCCCGCTTTCTCCCCCCTCCCGAAACCGTGTTGTGTAGGGGTGACGGCATGGCACCGGCTCCCTTCCCGAGAGGGATGCGCATGAAGGCAGTGGCCTGAGCCTGGGGAGGCAGCCGCCCTGAGCCTGCATTGCAGGGAGGGCGGGGTATAAATCGAATAAAATAAATAAATAAATAAATACATAAATAAGGTGGCGTCAGGCCAGGCTGGCTTGGGCCGGGGCTCGAGGGAGCGACCAGGCCACGCCAAGGACAGCCGGGCCCATCCTCCTGCCTCCCCACTGGAGTGGCAGCCAGAGTGGCCGCCTGATGGCTTCCTGGAGAGTGAGGGTGAGACAGTGGCCAGCAGGTCTGTGGGTGGGACTGACGCAAGGCTTGAAGGCAAGGGAGCCAATGGATACGGACCCAGGGTGAGCGGCACATCAGGGAGCCAACTGATTTTGCCCCACATCAAATCTTGCCACCCCAAATGACAATTATATATAAGGAGAGATTTCTCTTTTATAGTAATCCTCTTTTAAGGTATTGTTTTATGCTAATAAAGGCTAACTGAAACTGAATTTATCCAAGTAACTTTGTGAAGCCTTTTGTAAGATTGCTACTCTGTTGCATGTGTAGAAAACCCTCTTAAGTAGTTCAGTTTTGCATAGATCAAGATTTGCAGAGATCAGTTTTGCATAGTTTGTGGAAACCCAGGAGAATGGGAGCCTTCCTTCCTAACAATTATGAGCTCTGATATCCACCTTTAACATGCCCTTACTCAGGAAATAACCTTGATTTTGTTCTTCCCCAAGAACTTCTCTGTGAGATTCCTTTTGTGGAGTTCCTTCTGTGGAATGCCTTCCTTCCTCACACTCTGCATCTTTATCCTTCCTTGACTGATGTAGTGGCATTTGTTCCACTGTCCCTAAAAATACTGTAATCCTAACCCTTGGCTCCCTGTCCTTCTCAATTTGATTCATTCATGCCTTTGTACAGCCAAATACTTTCTGGAAACAGGAGCTGGCAGATTTAGTCTATTATAAATTCACTCTACCCTCCCATCATCTTTTGTGCTGCACAACCTCATGCTACACTCTACCCTCCCATCATCTTTCATGCTACATCACCATCCTCATCCACACCAACTGCAGAAGCCCTCTGCATCACTTGATAGCCCCCTGCACCCCTCATTTTTAATAATAAAATTAAAACTATCAATTCTGCTCTATGTCACCTACAAGTTTACCCTTCTCCTGTTCTCCATTCATTAATTAACAATTTGACTAACTTGTTCCTTGGCCTTACCCCTCCATGCAGACACCCTTGCCTCTACATCTGTCAAAAATCCTTATCCAAATCCAGGCTAAGAACTTTTGTTAAGGAAGGGCTGCTGCAAAACAAAGTTACAAAAATACCAGAGAGAGGCTATCTCACTCTACTCTTGGTAGGTGCCACCAGTCCTTTCAGTCTATCCCAACTGCTTAGGACAAGTCTCCTAGCCTTTCAGCAAATGAACACGAATAGTGAGCCCTGCAGAGTAGGAGTACAGACTGAGTTTCCAAACAAAATCAGTTACCAGGTAGGTGGTCAAAGGCCAAGGCTTCTGGAAGAAGGCTTTGAGGTCAGTGAAGGCAAAAATCCTCAACAAGGTAAAAATATAATTATTTTATTTAAAGTGCAAAAATAGATAAAAACAGACAAGACAATGAAGGTCATAAAACAACAAACTCTATGCTTATCCAGCTTAGCTTGTAGAGTAAAACAAGATTCCAAGTTACCAGATGTTGTTTCATCACAGACTATTAGTTTCAGCAGTCAAAGCGGCTCTTTCTTGCAGAGACACCCAGGGCCTTAGCCCACAGGAGTACGCAGTTCAAGATGGATGCCAAGAGCACAGCATGGTGAAATAGTCACTTCAAGCTAAGCTGGGTAACCACTGACATACTTCATGCCAAGTAGTTACTGACCCCCCTGAATTGCAAAAGCTAACTAACTTTATGGAGAGGGTCTCTGATTGACCACAGACCTGTTAGGCCAATCAGAAACTTGAGAGGTGATGTAACTCTCTGTGCATTGCTAAGCACATGACTCCTATGTCAGCAAGGCGGTGGGTCAAAAGATTGTGATTGACTACGTTGAATGCTGCTGTAAGATCAGGCAGTAACAGACTCTTCCATCAAACTCTTTTTTTCGATCACCTGCAGTTCCCTCCCCAATTTTTTGGTGTTGGCATCCACTTCTTTTACTTCTTTTTCAGTTTTGTCTGTTTTTTTGGCAATCTCAGCCAGTTGCAGTGCATCAATTTTGCTGTGCAATGTTTTTACTTGCT
This sequence comes from Gekko japonicus, assembly GCF_001447785.1. NCBI lineage: Eukaryota > Metazoa > Chordata > Lepidosauria > Squamata > Gekkonidae > Gekko > Gekko japonicus. Next base: position 7,149 of record NW_015167804.1, read on the forward strand.
CCAGCAGGGGTTGCAATGCTTCCGTTAGCATCTTTTGTAGCTCTGCAGTTGTGTCCTGGCTAGGGGCAGGACTCATTGGTTCAGAGGGGTCGCAATGCTTCCATTAGCATCTTTTGTAGCTCTGCAGTTGTGTCCTGTCTAGGGGCAGGACTCGCTGGTCCAGCAGGTCCTACAGGAAGTTTTGGTTTAACTTGTTTTTCCTACTCATCCTTCCTCGTGGGTGCCATTTTTAGAGATTGTTTACTTTTTGTAAAAGTTATCACAGCCTCTGATACTCCTTAATACGCTCGGTAAGTTCTTAAATGCTTATTTCTTCAGTCTGTCTTACTTCAATCGTTCACTCCCCTTTTCGTTAT
>NW_015167805.1:0-2215 GCF_001447785.1 Gekko japonicus
ATGACACTGTCTTTGCTTGCCTGGTGTAATAAGATATTCAGCAGCTCCAACCAATAGATGGTGATATTTCCTTACAGCTTAATTAGTGATGCCTATTACTGGTCCTTTCCGCACTTGGATTTCATCCCTGGTTCAACTTGGGACACAATACCTTGCATTTATCCCTGGTTATAAGAGCATCCGTTTTTCCCGGGACAAGTGTGGGGCAAAACCGGGGTGACCTCAATGTAACGTGGAAACAAAAAAATACCCCGAGATAATTACAGGGTTGAACTTGAGTGTAGTGTAGAATGTAAAAATACCCCGAGATAATTACAGGGGTGAACTCGCGTTTAGTGTAGAATGTAAATTTAAGGACAGGGCTGAATCAGGATTTAAGTTCTAGTGCAGAAAGGGCCACTATCTTCTTGTTTCATCCAGGGATTAAGTCAGAAAAATTCAGACATATTCTAGAGTTTGTGCGATGGGGGTTCCCTGTAGAGACGTAATATCTCGTTTCTTCCAACAAGTGTGAGAAGAAGATCAGAGTGTGGTCTATATTTGTCTTCAGTCAAGGTGAGTTTAATGCATTTTTATGGGTTTTGCTTGCCTTCCCAGCCCTATTTGAGCATGGTGTCAAAAAACACTTTTAACACTTTTAACAATCTACTTGTGGACTTCAAACATGGTCATTAAAATTTAAAAAAATGGTTGCAGGTTTTGCTTACTGCTGTGTAATCCATTGTTCAGGCTGCCTGCACCAAGTCCGTAGGTCAAAGATGCAAGGTGACAATTTATTTCTTCTCTGTGCTTCTCCATTTATTATCTTGTTTATGGCAGAAGACCTGATACACTAATTATCCCATTAATTACCATACTAATAAAAAAAAACTACACGGGAACCTGATGACCTAGAAGTTTGCTGTCTTGCTTCGGTGATTAAACTACTTTATGCAGCCAAACGCTATATTTTATGCTCTTGGCCACTATTTATCACATGTCCCAGCTCAGCAGATTCGAAAACACTTCCTTCAAGAAGGTTGCAGTTTAATAATAATTATGATTTATAAGTCATAGTTCTGCATTGGCCTTTTCCCCTCTACTCGACTGACCTATGATGGCTTATAAGTCTCTGCCAGATTCCAAAGGGGCAAGCAGTCATAAGTTTTAACCAGGACTTTAAGAGATCCGCAGTGCCATCCTACAAAGACTTTCCTGGGAGTAAGCCCCATTCACTGATTCTGAGCAGATCTGCTTAGGATTGCCCTCAGAGAGCAGTCCTAAGTAGGTCTACTCAGAATCCTTCTCAAGTCTAGTCAATGTGGATTTCTCTCAGGAAAGAGTTCTTAGGATGACACCAATATTCTTCTAGTAAAGGAAAATCTGTTCTCTAGCAAACATTAGCTCCTATACTGGAGGACTGAGATGGTGATATAGAGGGGGGGGGGGTATATGCAAGTCTCCTTTGGATGGGGGGGGACAGTGGACATCTGTCTACAAGCCTGTTGATACCTCTAAGATTTTCCTTGCCATCATGCAGATCAGTACTGCCTGGTGAAAGATCATTGTAGACCAGCAGGTATACCTGTGAGATGGAAGGTGCCTCCATGGTCACAATTTCAGGAAAAAGAATGGCCACCATCACAGAGATGTTATTGGTTCCTTACACTTGTCCACTTTTATATGCCTCCATTTTTCTCTCTCTAATGAGAACCCAAAGGGCTTACAGCATTGTTCTCCCCTTCTCCATTTTATCTGCACAACTACTTCCCTATATGTTGGGTTGGGCTGAGAGAGAGTGCAACTGGCCCAAGGTCACCCAGCAAGCTTCCATGGCAGAGGGGCGATCAGAACCTGGGAGCCCCAGAACCTAGTCTGACACTCTCTTTGGAGAAATTATGTAGTGTGACAACTGGCCCCAGATGTATTTAATTTGTTTACTTCTGTACTTTTCAATGCTTGGACACCTGAAACGAGTCTGAATGAATTTTGGCTTCCTCTGGATCAATCAGGTCATTATATCCTTTTAAAGTAATCTAGGCAGTGTTTTGTGCAAAAAATAAGTGTCACATGGGCACCATTTCCATTGAATTCATATTATGTTTATTAAAGAAAAGCAGCGGAAAATCTAGAGGTATTTCTTGGGCTGATGCATTTCTTCTCTGCATGGTTTGAATATGGTTAGTCAGACTACGGTTGCCAGGTCCCCCCCCCCCCCCCCCGGGGGGGTATCCCC
>NW_015167805.1:2329-4885 GCF_001447785.1 Gekko japonicus
GGGTAGAGCAAGGTGGGGTTCCCCGGGCCCCCCCCCCCCAGCACGTGGGGTATCCCCCAGTTTCTGGAGAGAAGGAATGAGTTGGCTGGGCATCATCCTCGTGACACTAGAATATGACCCTGTCATTCAGAATGTTCGAAAAAGCTGCACTCCCGAACTTGGGAACTGAGCCTACATGTGAATGTGCTGTAGCAATCACACATAGCAAAGGCATATGACAAGCATGCTCCTTCCTGTTCCTCTGAGCATGTTATTTTTCACATTGGGGATACAGCTGAACAGGGTTTATGAGTCAGTACATTAAAGCTAGGCTGAGAGAATAAAATGGGAGAAGAGAGAAGAACCATGTGTTCTATTCTGATCTCCAAAACCTGCCCCTCCTACAAATAATTTTTTGCATGGCACAGCTCTGTTGTACACAGATTTTTGTCTGTCTGTTTGTTTTTTGGCCTGAGTGGCCTCACATTTGTTTTGAGAGAAGGAATTGACCTGCAGCCGTGGAACAGCTTCCTTTGTTGAAACAAATGGAGAAGCTCTTGTGAATAATGGTGGTCTGTGCACTTGCACCAGCGACACTGAGCCCAGAAGGGAATGCAAGGCTGAGCCGATCAGTGGCAGATTTCCCACTGTGGAAATTATACAGGAAGAATGAATGGTAATGGGGTGCACCACTCATGCACCGATCAGTTCCTTTAGATAGATAGATGCATGAGTGATGTGCTCAACCTCTGTTGATCCTTCCTGTATATTTTCCAAAGTGGGGATTCTGGCACTATAATAGACAGTGCTCCCTTTAGAGATACAGGAAGGATGAACGAAGGATTCATGACATGAGTCACTCATGCAGCTTCATACAGGCTGCTGTTTATTGTCCAGAGCTACCATGAGGTTAAATTGTAGAATATGCTTTGTTTTGCCAACAGATGCAAAAAAAAAAAAAGTCTCATTCCAGATGGCCATTAATCTTCTGAGAAAGAATTCCTTGGTGTCTGTATCTTCCAGACTTTATATGCTTAGGAGCTATATTTTGTACCTTTTTTGAAAACTCAGCTCTGGAGTTGTTCTTTTTGCAGTCAAACATAACATTATGATTCCTGATGTGCAAATTGCAAGCTCGTTATGTTCATCAGGATGGATTTATTTTTAATTGAAGAGTAGATTTAGTGTTGTCAAGCTTTGGGAACATTTTGTACAGGCTGCTGTTTATTGTCCAGAGCCTCCATGAGGTTAAATCATAGAACATGCTTTGTTTGGCCGATAGATGGAAGAAAAAAAAAGTCTCCTTCCAGATGGCCATTAATCTTCTGAGAAAGAATTCCTTGGTGTCTGGATCTTCCAGACCTTATATACTTAGGAGCTATATTTTGTATCTTTTTAAAAACTCAGCTTTGGAGTTGTTCTTTTTGCAGTCAAACATAACATTATGATTCCTGATGTGCAAATTGCAAGCTCGTTATGTTCATCAGGATGGATTTATTTTTAATTGAAGAGTAGATTTAGTGTTGTCAAGCTTTGGGAACATTTTCAATCATCTTTTAAAAAAAATCCTTTTAAAAATTCTGTCTCAGCTTATTCTCTTCTTCATTCTCTTCCATTGATGTCTTTCTCCCCCCCACCATTCATTTTGAAGGCTGGCAATGGGTATGTCTGTTTCCATGATTGCTCTCCACATGTTGTGCCTCCACCCACTGAGGAGGATGAAGGGCTGACAAGACCAGTTGTAGTGGCACCAAGTTCTCCCCTTGCCATTGAACCCAAACCTGCTCATTGGAGCTGTCCCAGAGCCAGAGACCTGTGACCTGAACTACAGGGCCCAGGACCAGAGTTTGGCCCCTTGCCGCTGAGGGCTTCCCATTCTCTGGGCCCGGCTTTCTAGAAGGGTATCAGGAGCTGCTGGAAAGGCTAAGACCTTCAAAGGTAGCAGTGCCTGCGAGAATATAATCAGGTCTGGGTGGTTGAAAGGGATCATTTGACTTTAAACTTTCATTGAAACAAGTTGCCTTGGGTGCTGAATGCTAGTCACCATTCGCTGGCTGTGGTGGTGGAAAGTGCCATCAACTTGCAGCCTGCTTATGGTTACCCCATGGGATTTTCAAGGCAAGAGACATTCAGAGGTAGTTTGCCATTGCCTGCCTCTGCATAGCAACCCTGAGCTTTCTTGGTGGTCTCCTGGGTGGTTGAAAGGGATCATTTGGCTTTAAACTTTCATTGAAACAAGTTGCCTAGGATGCTGAATGCTAGTCACCATTCACTGGCTGTGGTGGTGGAAAGTGCCATCAACGTGCAGCCTGCTTATGGTTACCCCATAGGATTTTCAAGGCAAGAGACATTCAGAGGTAGTTTGCCATTGCCTGCCTCTGCATAGCAACCCTGAGCTTTCTTGGTGGTCTTCCATCTAAGTACTAACCGTGGCCAACCCTGCTTAGATTTCAAAAGCGAACAATATCAGGCTAGCCTGGGCCATCCAGGTCAGGTCAGGGCTTGGCTGGCTGTACCCTACTTCAAACATCTTGTCTCTTGTGAAGAGTTTAGATCCACTGCAGGACTCCAACCAGT
>NW_015167805.1:5002-6217 GCF_001447785.1 Gekko japonicus
TGGGACTCCGGGTCTCAGACTGGAAGTCTGGTTTAGTTCACTATCTAGGACTGTGTGAGCTCAAGCATCAGAGCCCTCTTCAGACCTATGAGGAGCATTGGCCTCAGCAGTTGGCATGCAGCTGCGGCCCTTGGAATGGTTAGGCCTTGGGGTCAACATTAGGAACCTGGCCTAACTTTGCCTGGTCTAGCAACAGTCTGCCAAGATTCTGGACTGGAAAACCACATCCCAGCTCTGGAGTTGTGTGTTGCCACCAAAACCCTTAGCCCTTCTCCCATTTCCACTTGGAGGCACCAGTGAATCCAAGCAAAACCCTACCACACATGGGAGCCAGTGTCACAAATTCCTATTCCCTTCAGGGCTCTTAGGACTGAATGTGGAGAGCCCTAGATACTTTACAGTGTAATCCTAGACAGAGCTTGTTTTTTTGCCATTGAGTTACAGCCAATTTATGGCAACCCCATGGAGTCTTCAAGGCAAAAGACTTTCAGAGGTGGTTTGCCATGGCCTGCCTCCACCCTGGAGTTCCTTGGTAGTCTCCTATCAAAATACTGACCAGGGTCAACCCTACTTAGCTTTCGAGATCTGATTAGATCAGTCTAGTCTGGCCCATTCAAGTTACACCCTTCTAAGTCCACTGAAGTCAGTGAGCGTAGAAAGGTGTAACTCTGTTTAGGATTGCTCTATTGATGAGCTAAAGCCGCAACTGCAACACACATTGTAAAATGCTGCAAAGTTGAAATGTGACCATAAGTCAGCCTTCTTGCATGACCACTGGTCAGTTCAGTTCCACAATATGAGCACATTTGACACAGGCCTGGTTTTTCAGATGTGCATCCTAACCACAGGAGATGAGATGGAAAGTGCTTTAAGAAGCAAGTGTACATTTCATAACATTCTTTCTTCAGTCCCTAACAGTGGCTAGAACACAGAGTAGTAGAGGTCTTTTCAAAATGGTGTCAAATTTAAATATCAGATAACAAAGCCACTGTTTTAAGTTTTAACTGTATAGCTCAACTTCCCACTGGCTTTCACTTAAAAATGTCATTTAATGATATACTTTGTGAGAAAGTATCACCACCTCAGGCATACATGTTGGACCATCTAATACTACATTTGTATTCATCCAGTCTTGTTTTTTATGGTCCATTAATCTCTGCTCCATAAGGAGAACTGGATAAAAGTTTGATGTAAAAGATTATTAAGGCTAATTGT
>NW_015167805.1:6233-7704 GCF_001447785.1 Gekko japonicus
TTCCTGCTTTTCTCCCTGGAGTAGCTCTGGAAATATTTATTCTGTTTCACAGTATTGTTTCACTTTCTAAGGGGAGATTTCACCTTCCAAGTTTAATCTTGCAGTTTTATCTGTATTACTTTCTTGAGCTTCCACAGCTCAGGACGTGTATTCTATCCCTTTAATCATAGCATTCTATTTCCTGTCTGGCATCAAGAACTTGAAAGGAAACCTGGTTCGAAAATACTTCTTCATTTGTTTCGTGCCAGCTTTTATCAATGATTCATTTGTGTGTGTGTTTTCAGTAAATTATGACCTATATTCTGGGAAATGGATCCTGTCTCGAAGGAAAATGGATTTTTGAAATGGGGGAACACAGAGATGGTTAAAGAAAAGAAGGCTTCCAGATAAGGTTTTACTTTAACTTCACTTTTTGAATGCAGGTATTTGTTCCATTTTCCCCCTTCTCCCCAGGCTATACTTCCAGGCTACATTTTACAAGGTAAGTTTCCTTGTGAGGAGGAATGAATGAGTGGCTAGAATGTTTGACTGGATCTGAGGATACCTAGTTCCAGATCCCCACTCTGCCAAGAAGTTCATTGGTTGACCTTGGGCCAATCATACTTTCAGCCTAACCTACCTCACAGGCGTGTTGTGAAGATAAAACGGGAATTGAGTGTGCTGCACTGAACCTTTTGATGGAAAGTCTAGGTTAAAAATTATATGAGAGGCTTTATTATTACTAAGGGTGGCAATAGTGGGGGGGGGGAAGGGCTAATGTTTTAATTTCTTGCTGGTTGGATTCTTGGAGGTGTATGGCTTACCACTCTGAGAAACAGCTTGCTGGACTAGGGGAACCTTCATCCTGATCCTGCACTTCTTTTCTTACAGTGCAGCCCTAAGCAGAGAAGTGTCTTTCTAGGTCCACTGAAGTCTCAATAAGCTTCGAAGGGAACAACTCCGCTTAGCATTCCACTGTTATATTCTGATGTTCTTCTTATTCTTGTAATGGCTATTCATCTAAAGGTACATGCACAGGTAACGATCAAGGTGGTTTATAGACAGTGCTAGTCCTAAAGCAGCAACAGTCCCCGCCCCCCAAATACAGCAATCCTGTGGCTCCCCTCAAAGGTGTACTGTTTATCAGACAGCACTAAAGCCTCATAAATGAGATGTGGGGAACTTTCCCATTTCCATTTCTGCCATACTGAATGGTGGCAGATCAGCATGTTCAGGGCATGCGTCTGGATATGCACGAGCTTTAAGGGTGGGTTTTCCAAATTGTTTCTAATGTTATTTTGCATCTTCACATAATTGTGTACTGTTCCCCACTTAAAGGCAGAGATTCGGGTTGCTTGTATGTGGATCTCATTTTTTTTAAAAAACACCTAGGTTTATTGTGCCTTATTTCCAGTGCAGAAGTGGAACCACATACAACCTTCCTCTGGTTATTAAAAATATATATATACTAAATAATTACTCTTTATTGAAG
>NW_015167806.1:0-6635 GCF_001447785.1 Gekko japonicus
TAAGCAATACAGGTAACAGAACTCTCTGGCATTATACCCCGCTGGATTCCCTCCCCAAACCCTGCCCTCCCAGACAGCACCCCTCAAATCTCCAGGAATTATTTTGCCTAGAGTTGGCAACCTTCCCTCCTGCCCACCAGTACACCTGGAGCTGTCCCGCTGCCTTAGTTTTAGGTATTTATATCCCACCTTTCTCCTCAGAGTGGCTTACATCATTCTCTTTGCCTCTGTTTTGTCCTCACAACAACCCTGTGAGGTAAGTTAGGCTGAGAGAAGAAGAAGAAGAAGAAGATTGGATTTATCACCGGAAGTGATAAATTCCCTTCACTTGGCGCCTCAGAGCGGCTTACAATTTCCTTCCCTTCCCCTCCCCACAACAGACACCCTGTGAGGGAGGTGGGGCTGAGAGAGCTCTGACAGAAACTGCCTTGAGAGAACAGCTCTGAGAGAACTGGTGACTGACCCAAGGTCACCCAGCAGCTGCATGTAAGTTAGGCTGGAAGAAGAAGAAGAAGAAGATTGGACTTATGGCCCGCCCTTCACTTGGCGCCTTAGAGCAGCTTACAATTTCCTTCCCTTCCCCTCCCCACAACAGACACCCTGTGAGGGAGGTGGGGCTGAGAGAGCCCTGACAGAAACTGCCCTTGAGAGAACAGCTCTGAGAGAGCTTGTAACTGGGCCAAGGTCACCCAGCAGCTGCATGTGGCAGAGTGGGGGAATCAGACCCGGTTCTCCCAGATTAGCGTCCATGCTCCTAACCACTACACCAGACTGGCTCTCTGGGGACTGGCCCAAGGTCACCCTGTGAGCTTCCACGACAGAGCAGGGATTCGAACCTGGCTCTCCCAGATCCTACTCACTCAGAGTTCGTCTGTGGCCGTGTGGCTGGCCCAAGGTCACCCAGGAAGCTTCCATGGCAGGAGCGGGGGATTCGAACCAGGAAGAGGGGAAAAGATCGTGTAGAGGTCAGGCCCCTGGACTCTTGGGTGGGTACCAGGCTGGAGACACGGCCTTTTTCCTTGGTTCGGCAGGCAGGCGTTGGCTGTTTTCAAGGAACTGGAGTCCAGGTGACCTTCCAGCAGAGGCTGAGTTGCCCCCGGGGGACTTCCCTGGACAGCTCGGCCGAGGAACCGGGCCAGCCAGCGCTCTAATGGCCTCCCCATTTTTGCTTTTCTCCTCCGCTTCTAATTTACGGAGTGCTAAATACAAAGATTACAACTTCCCCTCTTCGGGGCTGGTTTACGCAGGCAGCCCCCGGCAGGGTATTGTCCTATTGTTTTCGGAGGGAAGCTCCGGCTGGAAATTAACCTGCTGTTCACCCCAGCGGTAGGTTTCACACCCTGTCCCTTCTGGGGATTGAGAGGAGCGGGGAGGGGAAGAGGAGGGAAGAGGGGTCGGAAAAACAGCCGGTACAGAAGAGCCCGACTTGCATTTTAAACATACTTTCTCCTCTCTGTTGCATCTAGGAGGTTTCCTGAGGGATGCCTCTAATAACCATAATTCTCGTATGGCATTGTGTGTAGAAATTAGCCAGGAGATCCTAAGAGTCTCTGGAAACCAGACGTTCTAGCTCTTTTAGGATTACGCACCACTAGGTGGCGACCTAGACTTGTGAATTTTTTTTTTAAATTGAGAGACATTTCAGAGGTGGTTTGCCATTGCCTGCCTCTGCGTGTTCCCTCTGCGTGTTCCCTCTAAGCTGAGTTAGTGTGAGCTAGCTCACAGTATTTTAGCCTCCAGCTCACACGTTTTTGCCTTTGCTCAGGAAGGAGGGCTCCAGAGCAAACTAATTTATGCAGTAGCCAAATCACTCGCTCACAACTTTAATGCCAGGAGCTCACAAAGTAGGATTTTTGCTCACAAGACTCCACAGCTTAGAGGGAGCCTTGGTCCTGACCCTGGTATTCCTTGGAGGTCACCCTTCCAAAAACTATCCAAGGCCGACCCTGCTTAGCTCCCGAGAACTGATGAGATTGGAATAGCCTGGGCTGTCCAGGGCAGGGCAGGGCAGGGATGCCTGTGAACCAGAGGCAAGTGATATATGACCTTGGGGGGACACATCTGACTGGGGTTATCAACTGAGCTGAGAACCTCCTGGAGATTTGGGGGGGTGAACACCTGAAGTTGTCTTCTACTGACTCAGACCCTTGGTCCATCAAGGTCAGTCTTGTCTACTCTGACTAGCAGCAGCTCTCCGGGGTCTCAGACAGACAATGATCTTTCCCGTCACCTAGTGCCTAGTCCTTTTAACTGGAGATGCCGGGGACTGAACCTGCGACTTCTTGAATGCCAAATGAAAAGAACCAAAAAAAGCTGTGCTATATGCTATAAAAGTTCCTCATCAAAGGCTCCTAAGTAAGCTCAAAAACTATGGGATAAAAGGACAAGTCCTTTTATGAATCAAAAACTGGCTAATTGACACAGAGTGTTGGACTGGATGGGCCTTTGGCCTGATCCAACATTGGCATCTCTTATGTTCTTAAAAGTATTATATTGTGATTATTTTGACAATTACAATCACAATTGAGCAGTGCATTAACAAATATTTATAGCATTATAGCAAGAAAGGAGTCCAAGGTTTGGTGTAGTGGTTAAGTGCGCGGACTCTAATCTGGGAGGACCGGGTTTGATTCCACACTCCTCCACTTGCACCTGGCTGGATGACCGTGGGCAAGCCGTAGTTCTGATAAGAGCTGTCGTTGAAAAAGAACAGTACTCAAAAGAGCTCTCTCCGCCCCACCCACCTCACAGGGTGTCTGTTGTGGGGAGGGGAAGGGAAAGGAGTTTGTAAGCCACTCTGAGACTCCGAGTGAAGGGTGGGGTATAAATCCAATCTCTTCTTCTTCTTCTACCTCACAGGGCATCTGTTGTGGGGAGGGGAAGGGAAAGGAGTTTGTAAGCCGCTCTGAGACACCTTGGGGTAGTGAAAGGCGGGGTATAAATCCAATCTCTTCTTCTTCTTCAAGGCGTAGCATTCGGAGTCATTTCAAGAATCTTCCTCCAAACCGGACTGTCTCGTATCGTCGTCTCCTGGTATCCATTCTTTCTAGAAATAAAGTGCTTTTTAGAACCAATCTATCCTATGTGGCTATTTGCAACTATAGTTGCAACCTCACTTTCTAGATTTATTTATTTATTTATTTATTTATTTATTTATTTATTTATTTATTCGATTTCTATCCTGCCCTCCCAAAGGCTCAGGGCGGCTCACATGCGGCAAAGCCAAGATATAAAATACAATAAAACATATAATAAAATACAACATTTAAACCACAGTAAACCCTTGCTATAACACGGTGCTGAACCTATATAAATCTTCCAAGATGAGAACAGCCACCCAAGTTTGGTAGCCAGCTATCTCAGTAGCGCGGTCTCCCACTACGCTGTTCTGCCAGGCCATGCCTGCCCCCCTTTAGTAGGGCAGCCGATGGCACACCACCTCGGTGGTAGGGTAGTGGCGGTGGCGGCTCCTACTCGAACGCCTGGCGGAAGAGCTCCGTCTTGCAGGCCCTGCGGAACTGCATAAGGTCCCGCAGGGCCCAGATCTCCTCTGGGAGCTCATTCCACCAGGTAGGAACCGCCACCGAAAATACCCTGGCCCTAGTAGGGGCAAACTTAATCTCTCGGGGACCTGGAACTTCCAGGAGATGGAGGTTCCCCGATCATAGTGCTCTTGGGGGAACATACAGGAAGAGACGGTCCTTCAGGTAGGCCGGACCCTGGCCATTCAGGGCTTTAAAGGTAAGAACCAGCACTTTGAAGCGAATCCGGTATGCTATCGGCAGCCAGTGCAGAGCTTGCAGCCCAGGCCGAATATGGTCCCGGCTAGAGAGGCCCAACAACAGCCTGGCCGCAGCATTCTGCACTAGCTGCAGCTTCCGGATTTGCGACAGAGGCAGCCCGAAGTAGACGACCCGTTGACAAGTATAGTTGCGCTTTACGAATCATGCAGAAATTGTGGAGATCGCTCTTTTCACAGAAATAGCCGCATAGAATAGATTGCTTCTAAAAAGTGCGTTTCACACCTTCTCCCCCCCTGTTCAGGGTTTGCTGCTAAGCGCAGGTTGGGAGGAGGCGTAATTAAAAAGTCCCGGGGCTGGTGAAGTGTAAGGGGATAGCCCCAAGGCAGGCTGCGGCAGGCGAAAATGACAAAGCAGAAATCCGGCTCCTTCTTTGGCTCAGAACCGTCAAGCTGCAGCAAGCTGGGCTGGAAGGGAGATGTGATTTTTCAAGGTTATGTGAGGAAAGGGCAGCAAACCAAGACTGCAAGCCGCAAGTCAAAGGAGGTCATGGATTTGCACTTTTCCTCCCCGTGGGTAGGTTCGAATATATCCTGACCTCGATAGCCCAGGCTAGCCCCGTCTCGTCAGATCTTGAAAGCTAAGCAGGGTCGGCCCTGGCTGATATTTGGATGGGAGACCTCCATGCAATACCAGGACTGCGAAGCAGAGGCAGGCAATGGCAAAACCACCTCTGTGTTGGAGTGAGCGACTCAGCATGAACATAAGAACACAAGAGAAGCCAACGTTGGATCAGGCCAGTGGTCCATCCAGTCCAACACTCTATGTCACACAGTGGCCAAAAAGACCAGGTGCCATCAGGAGGTCCAGCAGTGGGGCCAGGACATTAGAAGGCCTCCCACTGTTGCCCCCCCAAGCACCAAGAATACAGAGCATCCCTTGCCCCAGCCTGAGAGCTCCTATCTATACCTTGTGGCTAATAGCCAATGATGGACTTCAGCTCCATATAAGAACATAAGAGAAGCCACTGTTGGATCAGGCCAATGGCCCATCCAGTCCAACACTCTGTGTCACACAGTGGCCAAACAGACCAGGTGCCATCAGGAGGTCCGGCAGTGGGTCCAGGATGCCAGAAGGCCTCCCACTGTTGCCCCCCACCCCAAGCACCAAGTATACAGAGCATCCCTTGCCCCAGCCTGAGAGCTCCTATCTGTATCCGGTGATGTCAGGGGGTGTTGCATATGCTAATGAGCTATTATGCTAATAGCCTAGTAGCTCAATAGCATACCGTATGTTAATGAGCTCCTGCAGTTCTTTTTCTATGAAAAGACCCCTGGATTTAAGCATCTGCAGATTTGGTCAAATCGAGAATTAGAGGTGTTGGTTATTATCAGCATTCACAAAATGGTGTCATTTTGGGGCTTTTCCACCCCAAGTTTTTGTTCAGTTTCAATACTACATTCGGTCCATCCCGACAAAATATTGTTTGCTCTCCTGTTTTGTTTTTCCACGTTTTTCCCTGTTTTTTTTCCCCAGCCATAGCCTGGAAAACACAGGGAAAGTTTTAAGGAAAAATCAGGACAGCCACAATGCACAAGCAATTTTATGTGTAAGGCAAAGGTAAGGTAAAGCTTTCCCTTGCTCGAAAGCCAGTCGAATCCGACTCTAGGGTTGCGGTGCTCATCTCCATTTCCAAGCCGAAGAGCCAGCGCTGTCCGAAGACGCTTCTGTGGTCATGGGGCCGGCATGACTAAATGCCAAAGCGCACGGAACGCTGTTACCTTCCCACTGAAATGGTACCTATTTATCGACTTGCAATTTCTTGCTTTCGAAATGCTAGGTTGGCAGGAGCTGGAACCAGAGACGGGAGCTCACTCCGCCACGCGGCACACTCGGGTCTCGAACTGCTGAACTACCAACCTGCCAGCCTGCAGTTCAGTGTCTTAACCACTTGAGCCACCGCAGCTCCTAATTTTATGTGTAGGACAGGGAAAAAAAAAAAAATGCAGTTAAGAACTGCAGCAACAACTTGCCACAGAAAAGCCTGTCGTTAAGAACCATGCCATCTTTGGTGTAGTGCTTAAGTGCATGGGCTCTTATTTGGGAGAAATGGGTTTGATTCCCCACTCCTCCAATTGCACCTGCTGGATGACCTTGGGCAAGCCGTAGTTCTGACAAGAGCTGTCCTTGAAAAAGAGCCGTTTCTGTCAAGAGCTCTCTCAGTCCCACCTACCTCGCAGGGTGTCTGTTGTGTGGAAGGGAAGGGAAAGGAGTTTGTAAGCTGCTCTGAGACTCCTTTGGGTAGTGAAGGGTGGGGTATAAATCCAATCTCCTCCTCCTCCTCCTCTTCTTCTTCTTCTTGGGATGGGGTGCATGTGTGTGTGAATAAAAGTAAAACTGCAAGGCAAGAAACTTCTGTTGGCCCCTCCTATTTCATCAACTAAAGTTCCACTTGATTAGTAGAGTGATAATCTGCTGCTCGCAGCCCAAATGAAAAGAAAGGGGGGGGGGAACCCAGCCAAACTCAGACCAATCCTCCCTCTAAGCCAGTGGTGGCGAACCTACGGCACGGGTGCCAGAGGCGGCACTCAGAGCCCTCTCTGTGGGCACGCGTGCCATCGCCCCAGCCAGACCCAGACCATCATTAAAGTGTCAAACTCTCTGCCAAATAATTTTAAGTAAATGAAAGCATTTGGGATTGCTTTCATAACTTTGTTTGGATCATCTTAAGTTAATGTATGAGTTGTTTTTTCTAAAGTAAAACCTCAGTACTCAGGTTAAATTGCCGTGTTGGCACTTTGCGACAAATAAGCATGTTTTGGGTTGCAGTTTGGGCACTCGGCCTCTAAACGTTTCGCTATCACTGCTCTAAGCTGTGTAGTCTGGTGAGCAAAA
>NW_015167807.1:0-5041 GCF_001447785.1 Gekko japonicus
GCTCTTGAATAACCGGCCTGCCTCGACGCAGCCGTCTGCGGTGATCCCATCTGCTGCCTGGCAAGGAGCGACCGTTCTCACTGTCACCCGCCACCAGACAGAAATATGACTTCCTCTCTGTTCTGCCAGCCCCGGTCTTATTGCTCTCTGAGTTATTAAAGTGAGCGGCTGCACTCCTCACCCGGTTCTCTCGGCCCGGTGGAATTAGAACAGATCTCGGCGATGACAGCTCGCGTCTTGGAAGGAGGTCGGCAGACACTTATTATGGCTGGGGTGGGGAGGGGGGGAGGTCAAGTTTGCAAAACAAGCCGGATAAATGTGCCAGGTCTGTGACTGAAAGTGACTGATGGTTGATGGGTGGGGGGGGTGTCTCTCCCTAAGCGGCTGGCAGTGTCTAAGAGGGAATATTATTCATCCAGATGCTTCCTAATGAGGGACCTAAAGGCTACTTAAAGGCTCTTGCCTGCATTGTCAAGGTAAATGTAGCTCTCCAGGTTGGTCGCCCGTTTCTTATTCCCAGGGGGGAAAAGGCATCATTCTTGGCACAGGCGCATTATGCTGGCTTGGATATTTGCAAGATCGAATGGCACACAGGCTCCTGCACAAAGTGCTGTGCCAGGTGACGGTGTTGGACTAGGGTGCACAATATAATAATCATAATCATAATCATAATCATAATCATGATGATGATGATGATGATGATGATGATGATGATGATGATGATGATGATGATGATAATCAGGGCTCTTTTTGTAGCAGGAGCTCCTTTGCATATTAGGTGACACACCCCCTAATGTAGCCAATCCTCCGAGAGCTTACAGAGTTCTTCTTACAGGGGCCACTGTAAGCTCTTGGAGGATTGGCTACATTAGGGGTGTGACGCCCTGATTAATCTTTCAATTTATTGATCCCTCAATCCTGCAGAGCTTGCTGGCTCTGAGTGATTTACAGTTACTTAGTATTACGAGCTGCGGTGGCTCCCAAATTAAGAATTGCTGATACCAGATAGGGAAAGTCGTGGAGATTTGGGGGTGGAGCCTGAGGAAGACGGATATACTCGGCAAGGTATAATTCCACAGGGTCCACCCTCCTAAGCAGTAGGGTTGCCGGCGGGGGATCTTTGGCAGACGTGAATTCATTGCACTGAGCACATTGTGCAGGGGACACTCTAGCATTTGGGGGTGGGGGAACTCTATGGTCACCATAGAGTTTTAACCCAAATGCTAGAATATCATGACGTGCCCAGCATGACGGCATCACCTCTGGGTGACGTCATTGTGCCAGACACGTCGGGCATGATGGGGCTCTTTGGGGGTGGGGCTCCCCCCACCAGCCTGCTGGCTATCGATGGATCGGGGCCCCGAAAAGCAGGGGAACGCCTGCCCCCATCTGGGGGATGGAAACCCTCCTAAGCAGAGAATAGTTACAAGAATGGGCACAGTAATAAGACCAATGAAAAAAGGAAAAAGAACTGTGACAATTTAGTGCTTGGTAATATATTCATAAATCATAATATACAATAACAGAAAATAAGTAATATATATAGTGAATGTAGACGGTGGTCTCCGGAATGGTGTGCCGTTTCGACAATGATCTTCTTCTGAACAAGGGTGTGTACAAAAACTGTCTTTCAACAATTCATTTCTCTTGGTGACATACTGGAAATATACTGTTGATTCACTTCATCATGAGGCTATGCTTACGGCTATGTTCTCGGCAACCTTAAATTTCCCGGTGGATTAACATTTTGTGGCAACTCTTAACTAGGCCCAAAGAGGCTCTATAATCTAGATTTAGAATGAAAGCAGGCCCAGTTGAGAAGTCCTTCTTCACCCAAAGAGTCATTAACACTCGGAATTCACTGATGCAGGAAGTGGCGGCGGTTACAAGCATGGGCAGCTTCAAGAGGGGATTGGATAAGCATATGGAGCAGAGGTCCATCAGTGGCTCTTAGCCACAAGGTGTAGAGGGAACGCTCTGTCTAGGGCAGTGATGCTCTGTATTCTTGGTGCCTGGGGGGCAGCAATGGGAGGGCTTCTGGAGTTCTGGCCCGACAGGTGGACCTCCTGATGGCATCTGGTATTTTTGGCCACTGTGTGACACAGATTGTTGGACTGGATGGGCCATTGGCCTGATCCAACATGGCTTTTCTTATGTCCTTATGTCTGGGGCAGTGATGCTGTCTTATTGGTGCTTGGGGGGGGCACAGTGAGAGGGCTTCTGGAGTTCTGGCCCTGCTGGTGGACCTCCTGGTGGTACCTGGGTTTTGGCCACTGTGTGACGCAGTGTTGGACTGGATAGGCCATTGACCTGATCCAACAAGGCCTCTCTTATGTTCTTATGTCTTGGACAGTGATGCTCTATCTTTTTGGTGCTTGGGGGGCCACAGTGGGAGGTCTTCTGGAGTTCTGGCCCTGCTGGTGGACCTCCTGGTGGTACCTGGGTTTTGGCAACTGTGTGACGCAGTGTTGGACTGGATGGGCCATTGACCTGATCCAACATGGCCTCTCTTATGTTCTTATGTCTGGGACAGTGATGCTCTGTATTCTTGGTGCTAGGGGAACACAGTGGGAGGTCTTCTGGAGTTCTGGCCCCGCTGGTGGACCTCCTGATGGCACATGGGTTTTGGCCATTGTGCGACACAGAGGGATGGACTGTATAGGCCATTGGTCACACGATCTAACATGGTTTCTCTTATGTTCTGCTATCCACAAGGTGTAGGTGGAACACGCTGTCTGGGGCAGTGATGCTCTGTATTCTTGGTGCCTAGGGGGCCTCAGTGGGAGGGCTTCTGGAGTTCTGGCCCCGCTGGTGGACCTCGTGATGTGACACTGTGTTTTGGCCGCTGTGTGACACAGAGTGTTGGACTGGATGGGCTGTTGGCCTGATCCAACATGGCTTCTCTTATGTTCTTACGGGACACAGGAGGGAGGCGTCCAATGTCTGGAACATTACTAAGAGGACATGCCAGGCTATCTTGGGTCAGCCTTCCCGAGTGACCAAACTTCTTCCGGCTGTGTACGTCCGCCGCTGTTCCAATCAGCCGGGGACAATTTGATCCAATATTATTTAATCTGGAGGAGGCTGTTTGCTTTCGCTGAGCTCCATCGGGCAGCCTGTGTTTAATAAAGCCGAATCATGTTTTCTTTGCCGCGGGTCTAATTTATGGGAGAGATTGCAGACGGCAGGTTTCAGGGCACATTGGTGTGCGGCGAAATGATAAGGTGCGGGCGAAAGGGAGGCCGGCGAAAGCTGACAGATTGTCTGGATGTTATCAGGGCGGCTTCAGCTCTTGTATCGGGGGTTGGATCACAGATTCACACATCCGCGGGCATCAACAGCGCCTCTTGCTTGCCTCCTGTTTTGGGGCCCTTGGGCTCTTTTCTCCAAGAGTCTGACCGTACTTCAGTCTCCTTTCCTTTACTATCATTCTCCTGTTTTCCCATCATTTTTCTATTTTTAAAAAAATCATCTGCTAAATCTGGTAGTTGAAATCTGGTAGTTTATATCTGGCAAGAGCCATTTTGGTGTAGTGGTTAGGAGCATGGACTCTAATCTGGGACAACCAGGTTTCATTCCCCCCCTCCTCCACATGCAGCTGCTGGTGTGACCTTGGGTCAGTCACAAGTTCTCTCAGAGCTGTTCTCTCAGGAACGGTTCTCTCAGTTTGGTGTAGTGGTTAGGAGCATGGACTGTAATCTGGGAGAACCAGGTTTCATTCCCCTGTCTTCCACATGCAGCTGCTGGTGTGACCTTGGGTCAGTCACAAGTTCTCTCAGAGCTATTCTCTCAGGAACCGTTCTTTCAGTTTGGTGTAGTGGTTCGGATGGAGCGTGGACTCTAATCTGGGAGAACTGGGTTTCATTCCCCTCTCCTCCATGTGCAGCTGCTGGTGCGACCTTGGATCAGTCACAAGTTCTCTCAGAGCTGTTCTCTCAGGAGCAGTTCTCTCAGTGCTCTCTCAGCCCCACCTACCTCACAGGGGTAGGGGAGGGGAAGGGAAAGGAGATTGTAAGCTGCTAACTGGAGATGTCAGGGATTGAACCCGAGATGTCCTGCATGCCAAGCAGAGGCTTTGCCACTGAGCCACAGCCCCTCCCCCACAAAGTTTCTGACTCAGACAAAATACAATGCTCTAACCCATTTTGGGTCCCAGGTGGGAAGACAAGCTGGATATAAATAAATGAATGCAACCAAAGGCATCCTCTAGCCCCCCGCCCCTAATCGCTCTCCTGAACACGATGAGCTCCGTTTGTCACGATACGTTTTTATAACAACATTATGTTTAATTAACAGCAGTATTGGGGGGTGGCAGGCAGCCTTAGCTGTTTTTTTGTTAATTATCAGTTGCATTTTCTATGACTGATTAATGGTTTTGCGTACAGGAGTGCTCTCATCACCCTTTCCCGGGTTTTTTTTTCTTCCTCCTTTTTTTTTGAAAAAGAGTTGCCGGAACTCTCAGGAGGGAAACGAAGTTCTCCATCTGTGTACTGAGAACACACACACTTTTCGACATTTTTAAAAGAATCGTGTCGAAGAGGTTCCGGAACTCTGTTCTGGCGTGTTCCCCCAGGGGAAAAAGCCCTGGAAGACTCTCCGCGGTTCAGTCCCAAGCAGGCCCATAACTACAGTGGGGCATCTTGGGGCTAGGCCCCCTGACTTTCCATCCAGGCCAGGTCTCCCAAGCAGCAGCGGCAGGTGCACGGAAGGAGCCGGGTATTCCTTTAATTCGATTAGCCAGTGTGCCCCCTACAAAACTTAAATGCCCCCTGACCAATGCTCCCTCTAAGCTGCAGAGTCTTTTTTTTTTTTGAACCCCCGAAGGGGATTTTTATTGCATTTTCTAAAGACTACAAACTACAAAGAAAAAATGGGAGGGGGAAACAACTACAACTAAAGATACAGAAAAGAAAACCACTACTAACTAAAAGCCCAAGTATAGGGGATCCTACTATTTATTTATTTATTCAATTTCTATACCACTCCATCCCGGAGGCTCTGAGCGGTTTACATAGGTATTTAAACTTCCTAGCTAGGGCCA
>NW_015167807.1:5128-7254 GCF_001447785.1 Gekko japonicus
AGGACGAGGGCCGGGAGCTCACCCCGGCCGCGGTGGGACTCACTGCCTAAAGCAGTTGATGGATTATCTTGCAGGCTTTTTACTGCCTGTGCCGCCGCTCCCTTCAGCTTGTATAAGTGTTATTCTTAACATGCTTAGATTACATTGAACATGGCCACTTATGCTAATATATTTAGCTTTTAGCCCATCATTTAACTATTTTAAGAAAATTCCAAGAGCAACATTAAAGTAAATGTTTTAAGGCACAACTCAGAGTCCTTCAGCCTTTATTTAGCTTTGTTCTTTCTTTTCCTCAGTTGATCATCTCGCTTGGGGGCTGCCGCCCCCTTATCTGAAACAGAGTCCTCATCTGAAGCAGAGTCTTGTGAGCAGGAATCCTACTTTGTGATCTACTGGCATCAAAGCTGTGAGCAAACGATTTGGTTCCTGCATCGATTAGTTTGCTCTGGAGCTGTCCCTTCCTGAGCAAAGACGAAAACGTGTGAGCCGGAGGCTAAAAAACTGCGAGCTGGCTCACACTCACTCAGCACAGAGGGAACACTGCCCCTGACTTTAAAAAACCCTGGCTACGGGCCCCTGAAAATAAAAGCCTTACAAGATTTTCCACAGTACAGTCCTGAGCATCGCACCTGAGCCTGTCACCTTCAATGGATTTGGTGGCGGTGGAAAGAGCTGTCAAGTTGCACCAGATTTATAGTTACTTGCTATCACCCTGGGGCAGTGATGCTCTGTCTTCTTGGTGCTTGGGCGGCAACAGTGGGAGGGCTTTGGGAGTTTTGGCCACTGTGTGACACAGAGTGCTGGACTGGATGGGCCATTGGCCTGATCCAACATGGCTTCTCTTATGTCCTTATGTCTGTGGCAGTGATGCTCTGTCTTCTTGGTGCTTGGAGGGGGCAGCAGTGGGAGGGCTTGTGGAGTTCTGGCCTTGCTGGTGGACCTCCTGATGGTCCTGGGTTTTGGCCACTGTGTGACACAGGGTGTTACTGGATGGGCCATTGGCTTGATCCAACATGGCTTCTCTTATGTTCCTTGTTCCCTGTTCCCTGGAAGGCCAGAGACTGAAGCTGAAGCTCAAATACTTTGGCCACCCAATGAGAAGGGAGCACTCACTGGAGAAGACCCTGATGCTGGGAAAGACTGAAGGTCAAAGAAGAAGGGGACGGCAAAGGATGAGATGGTTAGACAGTGTCATAGATGCAACGAACATGAAATTAAGCAAACTCCGGAATATGATGGAAGACAGGAGGGCCTGGCGTGATCCATGGGGTCGCGAAGAGTCGGACTCGACTGTTCGACTGAATAACAACAACCCTGTTTGTAATTGCATTACCGGCATAGTAGCCACTCAGTCATTTGATGATTGGCCACTGATGAGTATTTAAAGAATTAATGATGATTTGATCAGTCTCATTACCAGGGGATTAGTTCTAACAAATCTTTTCCGGGGAGGAGCCCAAAAGCTTGAGTAGCTTGAGTAGCTTCTTGAACAGAGCTATGGGACTTTGGAGATACGAAGCTGCTTTGGTGGAGCCAGTTTGGTGGAGCAGTTATGAGTGTGGAATCTCATCCAGGAGAAGCGGGTTTGATTCCCCACTCTTCCACATGCAGCTGCTGGTGTGACCTTGGGTCAGTCACAAGTTTGTTCGGAGCTGTTCTCTCAAGGGCGGTTCTCAAAAGACCTCTCTCAGCCCCACCGACCTCACAGGGTGTCTGTTGTAGGGAGGAGATCGTAAGCCGCTCTGAGACTCCGAGTGAAGGGTGGGGTATAAATCCAGTCTCCTCCTCCTCCTCCTCTTTCTCCTCCTTTTTCCTCCTCTTCTTCCTCCTCCGGTTCCTCTCTTTCCTCTTATTTCTCCTCCTCCTCCTACTAAGTCAAAGCAGTGGTCCATCAAAGCCTTTTCTCCATTTGTCAGCTCTTTTCGCTTGACCTTCCCCCCACACCATTGCAAGGCATTTATTCTTCAGTGCCTTGGACGAAATGAATAGGATCTGAATAGCGGCCAGGGAGGACAGACTCCGGCAACCGAGCTAAATCAGGTTACCGCAGCACAATTCGATTATTCCCTCTCTGCTCCAAGTAGGAAGTGGACTGGAGAGATGGAGTGCTTGATTCAATTAGGCCG
>NW_015167808.1:0-1229 GCF_001447785.1 Gekko japonicus
CCCCAAATTAAAAGATCCTGGCTATGGGCCTGTTTGTGACCTGACCTGTTTTGGCCCAATGGGGCCTTCTTCAGTGGTCAAGCTTTGTAAGGCACAAATAGACTCCTGTGACAATCAAAAAGCAACAAAGAAGTTGAGATAGGACAAAAAATTATTTTTCAGATAGGGAATCAATAGACACAGGGAAATTATTTTATGTGAGGTCTCCTTGGATCTAGCTTTGTGTCAAATACAGATGCATAGGAGCTGAATAATATTGCTGTTGCATCCCTTCCAAATTTGGTCAGGAAAGTATGGGTGTGAAACATCTAAATGGAGCCAGCGTGACTTCAAAATAACTAATGACTAATTTCATTAGCTTATATAGGGTGGTAATATACTTATGTCTAGATCTTCTGCTGCAGACCAGCATTATTTTATTTCTCCCTGCTTTCTTGATTTTTTAAAAATGAAGACTTACTTCATTTTTGGATGGGAGACCTCCAAGGAATACCAGGGTTCTGACGTGGAGGCCGGCAAAGGGAAACCACCTCTGAACGTCTCTTGCCTTGAAAACTGTGACATTTCTCTGAACATTTCCAGTTCAGTCAAGGTATCGTTGAAGACCTAATTCATATTAGAGACATAAATTGATGCTAGCTTAACTTTTTCAGTTCCCAATCATCCTTCTACAAAAACAAATTGTCTAATTGGATCAGATAAGGAGGCTTCATGTAACTTCATTAGAATCCAAATCCGTCAATTTCCCCCAAATTCTCCCCCTCCTCCAACTACTTGGGATTAACATCAGGGTAAACTCTATAACTATCCCCCATAACAGGAAGAAGAAAAAAACACCATAGAACATGGGTTCCAGAACCCTTAAATGAATAAACCAGGGTGATGGGGGTCTGCATTTAGGTAGGAAAAATCAAATGCATAATTATAGGTTGGGGAAAACTTGTCTTGGTAGTAGTATGTGCGAAAAGGATCTAGGGGGTCTTAGTAGACCATACACTGAACATGAGTCAGCAGTGTGATGCAGTAGCTAAAAAGGCAAATGCGATTTGGGGCTGCATCAACAGAAGTATAGTGTCCAGATCATGCAAACTGATGGTGTTGCTTTACTCTGCTCTGGTTAGACCTCACCTAGGGTATTGTGTTCAGTCTGGGACACCACAATTTAAGAAGAATATAGACAAGCTGGAACGTGTCCATACAAGGGCAACGAAGATGTTGAGGGGTCTGGA
>NW_015167808.1:1568-1731 GCF_001447785.1 Gekko japonicus
TCTGACAGCAATGCGGATTCTGTGAATTCAGGCAGCTCATGAGAGGGAGGGCAGGAAGGGTTGCCTCAGTGCTTAGTTCTCGTGGCCCTTTCTTACATGCCCAGAAAAATGCTGATTGCCACTTTGGGGTCAGGAAGCGATTTTTCTCCAGGCCAGTTTGGCT
>NW_015167808.1:4320-4442 GCF_001447785.1 Gekko japonicus
TTTCTCATTATTCACATCTACAGGTAACTTATCTTTCAACTATTATTCTTATACATTTATCACTTTTTTCTATTACTTCAATTTTCAATAATTATCAAAGCAAAGCAAGATGATGAACGTCT
>NW_015167808.1:4581-7132 GCF_001447785.1 Gekko japonicus
AAATTCCCCCAACAGTTGGTTCCCTGACCGGGAAGGGGGGGATGTGGAGGTGAGCTGGGTTTTGTTTGTGTTGGACTCCCCGGGACCTGGAAGGAAGAGGTGAGTACATCTTTCTGTGTTCTGAGAGATTCTTTTGTTATTTAATAGTCTGAAGAGGGACCAGGTGCAGGGGGAGAGACTAAACAGTAACTCTTTGGAAAATGGACCTTAGGGTCTGGCAGCAGGAGATAAGGAAAGCCCAGGAGATATCCTGGCACTAGAATTTGCTAGCATGATCTCCCAAGGGTTCTCTGATTTCTGTGATATTAGAGTCAGTTCTTGGAAGCGATTCCAGAGATGGTGTTGGTCATTTGTATAGGAATCTTACTCGAGCTTTAAGTGTTTGGGGAAGCCCTTCAAAATGCATTTGTGCATTTTGGTGATCCAGGGGTACTGGAAGTCCATAGGACTCCAACCCTAAGCGATTCCAGAGGTGGGATCTATTGTTTGTATTTGGTTATCCTGTGAGCCAGCTCGCAGAAGGGCCCTTACTAGGGTTGTCAGCCTCCAGGTAGGGCCTGGGGATCTCCCGCTTTTACCACTGATCCCCAGCCGACAGAGATCAGCTCCCCTGGAGAAAATGGCTGCTTTGAAGGGTGGACTCTATGGCATTGTACTATACTGAGGCCCCTCCCCTCCCCAAACCCCGCCCTCTCCTGGCTCCACCCCCAAAGTCTCCAGGTATTTTCTAACCCAGACTTGGCAACCCTAGCCCTTACTGAAGACAAGGATCATGTTGAACGTATGCATTAGAGCTGTCCACAATGAATGTGTGTTGGTATGCTGAAGGTGTGAGGTGGAGTATTTGCAATCTGAATGAGAAAAGATGCCTAGGTGTGTGTGAAGGCGAGTTGTCCATCCAGTTGTGGGTCTTTTATGAGGTTTATGTTTTCTGTTTAGAGGGAGACATGTTCGGTTTAGCATTGAATTACAATTTGGGTACAGAATTACTCCCTGTTTGTATCTATTTAACAATGAGAAAGCTTAAAGGCATAACTTGTTTATGTTTCTGGTTTGTGGTTTAATATACATGCGCCTGCTTGCAATTGATGAATTGTGGGTAAATGTGTCAAAGAAGGGTGTGTGTCTTCGTGCTCTGGAAACCTATTTTCAGTGGCTTTAGGGAAAATCTATTAAGGATACCTGAATAAAGTTATTAATAAAATTTTAAAGATGTAGATTGGAAAATTCAGGGAAATTCTAATACAGTATAAGTCGATGTGTGTGTTTTCGTGCAGGAACCGCTTTGATACAGCCGGGGAGGGCGAGCGGAGGGAATTGCCGAAGAAACAAACGGGACGCCGTTTGTTTTATTTTGAGTCTGGTGGGCAGTGTGCTTGCGGGCGGCAACCTCCAGCCGGGAGGGAGAGTTCCGAAGAACTGGGCGCCCTGCCTGCCCTCTGCTCCCCCAAGGCTGCAGACAGCCCCCCCCCCCGCCAATGTGAGGCTGCCCAGCAAGACGGATGATGAACGTCTCTCTCTCTCTCTATTTTTTTTTAAAAAACCATTTATTCGGATATAATAAAAGTTCAAACATTAAAACTTACATTGTTACATATCCTTTCCTCCTTCCCCACCCCCCTTTCGGCTTCCCACAGTGCTCCAAGCTCCTGCTCAAAACTTACATTCTCTTTATATCTTCTTTTCTCATTATTCACATCTACAGGTAACTTATCTTTCAACTATTATTCTTATACATGTATCACTTTTTTCTATTACTTCAATTTTCAATAATTATCAAAGCAAAGCAAGATGATGAACGTCTCTCTCGACTCTCTCCAGTACGAACAGGTGTTTGGCAGGGAAAAGCCCTCTGCCAGGGCAAAAGAAAACGCCTCTCTCCAGCAGCAGGTGTCGGCATCTGTTAGGGAAAAAGCTGGGCGGGGATGGGATTCCTCGGAAAAGCTCCTGGACTCGAAATTCCCCCAACAGTTGGTTCCCTGACCGGGAAGGGGGGGATGTGGAGGTGAGCTGGGTTTTGTTTGTGTTGGACTCCCCGGGACCTGGAAGGAAGAGGTGAGTACATCTTCTTTCTGTGTTCTGAGAGATTCTCTTGTTATTGAATCGTCTGAAGAGGCCCGACAGGGTGCAGAGAGAGAGAGTAAACAGAAACACTTTGGAAAGTGAACCTTAAGGTCTGGCAGTGGGAGATAAGGAAAGCCCAGGAGATATCCTGGAACTAGAATTTGCTAGCATGATCTCCCAAGGGTTCTCTGATTTCTGTGATATTAGAGTCAGTTCTTGGAAGCGATTCCAGAGATGGTGTTGGTCATTTGTATAGGAATCTTGCTCGAGCTTTAAGTGTTTGGGGAAGCCCTTCAAAGGAAGGCAGCATTTGTACATTTTGGTGATCCATGGGTACTGGAAGTCCATAGGGCTCCCACCCTGGAAGAGATTCCAGAGGTGGGATCTATTGTTTGTATTTGGTTATCCTGTGAGCCAGCTCGCAGAAGGGCCCTTACTGAAGACAAGGATCACGTTGAACGTATAAGAACATAAGAACATAAGAGAC
>NW_015167809.1:0-1508 GCF_001447785.1 Gekko japonicus
CTCCTTTGTGGCATGTAGCACCTTTTATCAGTGCCAGATGGTTCACCAGCTACTGCCGTTTCTCAAAAAGCATGATCTAGCCACAGTGATCTATGCCCCAACCACACCCAAGGTAGATTACTCTACAGTACTCTATGTGGGGCTTCCTTTAAAAACTGTTTGGAAACTTCAGTTGGTCTGTAATGCCTCAGCCAGGCTACTGTCAGGAGTTGGTGTACAGGGATACTATCACCCCTTTGCTAAAAGATCTGGTTGTCCATGTGTTTCTGGGCACAATTGTAAGTGCTGGTTCTCACATCTATAGTGTTGTGTCTTAACCATTGAAACACAATGTTAAGCTTGAAACCTCAGCCGGATTCTAATCTGGAACAACACTATTGGCTGAAGCATGTTCGGTAACCACTCAAATGTAAGAGAACTGTGCTGGAGGGAACTGTGTTTATTGGTTGTTATACGATTGGTTGTTAATACGATTGGACCTTAACTATGTGAGGGCGTGGCTACACCAGCCAGGGAGAATTTAAAAGGAGCTATGCTCCACTGTTGTTGTGTGTGTTGTCGTGTCGTTTGATGCTGTGTGATCTTTGGACGTTCTCGTTCTCAATAAAAGCTGATTCACTTTGTTACTTACTTCGTTGTTGAGTTGCATACTTAACATAAGGTCCTAAAGATGGCTTAGGGCCAGGGTATCTGAAAGGTCTCCTCCCATACTATCTACCCTGCCAATTAAGATTTGCCTTTCAAACTCTGCTCTTTGTGCTGTCACCTTCAGAGGCGAGGCTGGTGGTGACTAGAAACAGGCATTTTCTGTGATGACGCCTTGCCACTGGAATGCTTTCCCTCTTGAGGCTCGCCTAGCACCCGTGTTGCTTTTTTAACAGTTTGCTCCTATTTTATGGATAGTTTTTAGGTTGCTGATGTCAGGGGTCATTTCGTAGAAAAAGAGCTAGGGGAACTCATTAGCATAACTCATTAGCATATGCCACACCCCCTGACATCAGGGGTCCGGCGGTGGACCTGCAAGGCCGGCGGGAGTGTGAGGAAGCCCCGCCAAGACCCTCCCTGGCCCCAGGCAGGCAGGCGCGGGGAGAGGCGGGGAGGAAGCAACTTACCCTCCCTCTTCTCCTGCCTCCTCCTGGCTGAATGAGGACTTGAAGCGGGGCGGCCAGAAGCAGGGGGCAGGGCTTCATCGTGTGCCCCGCCCCCCGGACCTCACCCGGGGGGACTTGGTTCCCCACCTCCCTCTTCTCCTGCCTCCTCCTGGCTGAATGAGGACTTGAAGCGGGGCGGCCAGAAGCAGGGGGCAGGGCTTCATCGTGTGCCCCGCCCCCTGGACCTCACCCGGGGGAACTGTGTTCCCCCACGTTCCCCCCCCCGAAATGACCTCTGGCTGATGTCTTTTGCCACAATACAAGTGTAGCTTTTTAGGGTGCCATAGCATAGCTTCATGTGTGTTCTCAGGGTAGAACCATTGCAGCTGTTTTCAGTGCATGAATAAAGTCCCTGAT
>NW_015167809.1:2726-7108 GCF_001447785.1 Gekko japonicus
ATTATGGCCTATATTTTGTGCCTCAGGTATATATCCCTCAGGCGGTCCCGCAGGTTTATCCATACCTTAGTCCATTGATCTAGTTCTATATTATGGCCTATATTTTGTGCCCATCTAATCATGGGGGCTGAACACAGAGGAGAAGAAAGGGCCGGCTTGTGCTTCTCCCGCTGAAGCCTGGGAAACAGAACAAGGAGGAAAACAGTTCCCAGCGGGCCTGGGAAGAAGAATGTCAGATGGCTTCAGCCTGGCAAGAGGCTGGAGGGGCACAGAGGAGTGGAGAGGAGAGCGGAGGAGGAGAAGAAAGGGCCGGCTTGTGCTTCTCCCGCTGCAGCCTGGGAAACAGAACGAGGAGGAAAACAGATCCCAGCGAGCCTGGGAAGAAGAATGTGGCTCCTCCGAGGCTGCCCCCCTACACACACACACACACACCGCAGCAGAGCTCCGCAAGCTGTGTAAATAGATGGTGCTGGAACAGGACCGCCAGATCCGCACTGAGAGGCATTGCAAGGAAGGGGGGGCACAAACACCAGCTCCCCCCAGCAAGCCTGGCTCAGAACAGAGGGGCAGAGCCAGCCCTTTTGGGTTTCAGGGGCCAGTGGGTGTAGCCCCCCAAAGGGTCTTGACCACGGCAAGGAGCCCCCCCAAGACTGCCCTGGGAAGAACAGCGTCATGTTATCCCAGCTGGGAGACGGCAAGGGACATGACCAAGGTCGCGCGGCACGTCAGAAACCCAGAAAGGAAACAAAATCCACGGGAGGCTCTCTCTCCCCTCTCCCGAAGATGACAGCTTCGCCTGCTGCCCCAGAGCGGGGAGGGCCTCAGACGGGGGTGGGGTGGGGGGGCGGGGAGAATGCAGTTTCTCTGCCCTGCAAGCCTTCAGCCAGCAGCAGAAACACATTTTTGGGGGCGGGGAGTGAGAGAGTCCCAGACCAATCTCCTCCTTTGTACAGATGTGGATGCCCTTGTCTGTGTGTGTCGGCTCGCCCTGTGGGCGATTGTGAAGTTTTAAGGGAGCAAAGTGCATTTGGCAGAGGGGCACATCCAGGTGGTCATTACGAAGATGAATCAACAGCCGATTCAGCTCCCCCCCTCCCAGCAGCACTGTTCATAAATGTGCAAGGAAGAGAATTCTGACAGGGGACAGCATTCCCTTCCCCATGCTGAGCTGGGATGGCAGCAGAAGGGGTGGAGGGGAGACGCGTCCCCTCTAAGCTGAGTTAGTGTGAGCTAGCTCAGAGTTTTTTAGCCTCCAGCTCACACCTTTTTGTCTTGGCTCCAGAAGGAGGGCTCCAGAGCAAACTAATTTGTTCAGCAGCCAAATCGCTCGCTCACAACTTTGATGCCAGTAGCTCACAAAGTAGACTTTTCGCTCACAAGACTCCACAGCTTAGAGGGAGCATTGGAGGGGAGTTGTGTGCATGCACCCCTCTGTCTGTGTCCTCTGTCTTGACTGTGCTGGATTGGTGCCCAGGAACTGTTATTAAGGTAAGGATTAGTAGGCACATTGATGAACAAAAACTATTGAGTCTGACTCAGCATGGGTTCTGTAAGGTAAGATCTTGTCTCACTAACCTGTTAGTGTTCTTTGAGGGAGTGAACAAACATGTGGACAAGGGGGACCCAATAGATGTTGTTTACCTTGACTTCCAGAAAGCTTTTGGCAAAGTTCCTCATCAAAGGCTCCTAAGTAAGTTCAATAGTCATGGGATAAAAGAACAAGTCCTCTTGTGGATCAAGAACTAACTAATAAGAAACAGAGAGTGAGTATAAATGGGCACTTTTCTCAGTGGAGGGTGGTAAGCAGTGGGGTGCCACAGGGATCAGTACTCGGCCCAATGCTTTTTAACTTGTTCATTAATCATTTGGAGTTGGGAGTAAGCAGTGAAGTGGCTAAATTTGCAGATGACATGAAATAACAAGACAAGGGCAACTAGAATGATCAAAGGGTTGGAACACTTTCCCTGTGAAGAGAGGTTAACATGCTTGGGGCTCTTTAGCTTGGAGAAACAACGGCTGAGGGGTGACATGATCGAGCTTTACAAGGTTATGCATGGGACAGAGCAGGTTGAGAAAGAAGTACTTTTCTCCCTTTCTCACAATACAAGAACCCGTGGGAACTCAATGCAATTGCTGAGCAGTTGGGTTAGAACAGATAAAAGGAAGTCCTTCACCCAAAGAGTGATGAACACATGGAATTCACTGCCACAGGATGTGGTGGTGGCAGCTACAAGCATGGGCGGCTTCAAGAGGGAATTAGATAAACATATGGAGCAGAAGTCCATCACTGGCTCTTAGCCACAAGGTATAGAAGAAGAGGAAGAAGAGATTGGATTTATACCTCGACCTTCACTACCCAAAGGAGTCTCAGAGGGACTTCCAAATTCTTTTCCCTTCCCCTCCCCACAACAGACACCCTGTGAGGTAGGTGGGGCGGAAAGAACTCTGACAGAAACTGCTCTTTTTCAAGGACAGCTCTTGTCAAAACTAGGGCTTGCCCAAGGTAATCCAGCCAAGTGGAAGTAGAGGAGTGGGGAATCAAACCCGGTTCTCCCAGATTAGAGTCCTCGCACTTAATTACTACACCAAACTCTAGGAACTGTTGGTCTGGGGCCAGTGATGCTCTGTCTTCTTGATGCTTCAGGGGTGGGAGCAACAGTGGGGGGGCGTCTGGTGTCCTGGCCCCACTGCTGGACCTCCCGAGGGCACCTGGTATTTTTGGCCACTGTGTGACACAGAGTGATGGGCTGGAGGGGCCATTGGCCTGATCCAACACTGGCTTCTCTTATGTTATGTTCTTAAGTGATGCACTGTATTCTTGGTGCTTGGGGGGGGGGCACAGTGGGAGGGCTTCTAGTGTCCTGGCCCCACTGGTAGACCTCCTGATGGCCCCTGGTATTTTTGGCCACTGTGTGACAGAGTGTTGGACTGGAGGGGCCATTGGCCTGATCCAACCTTGGCTTCTCTTCTTACGCTATTACAGTTGATCTCTAGGCACAGAGATCTGTTCCCTTGGAGAAAATGGCTGCTTTGGAAGGTGGACTCGACCAGACTGGACCTTGGAGAAAATGGCTGCTTTGGAAGGTGGACTCTACCAGACTGGATCCCACTGAAGTCTCTCCCCTCCCCAAACCCTGCCTTCCTCAGGGTCCACCCCCAAATCTCCAGGTGTTTCCCAACCAGGGGCTGGCAACCAGACCCTTTGGTGTACTTTGCTTTTACTGTAAAGGAGGCAAGCAGCAAGGAGTTGAACTTCCTGGGCCACTGTCACTTTCGCCCTCATAGAACAGCCACCCCTGCTTCATTGGCCCATTTGAAGGTATCGAAATGTGCCCTTTCGCAATAGTATGCGGGTTGTGATCAGTGTTCCATCTAAGCTGAGTTAGTGTGAGCTAGCTCGCAGTTCTTTAGCCTCTGGCTCACACATTTCTGTCTTAGCTCAGGAAGGAGGGCTCCAGAGCAAAGTAATTTATGCTTCAGTAGCCAAATTGCTCGCTCACAACTTTGGTGCCAGCAGCTTACAAAGTAGACTTTTTTTGCTCACAAGACTCCACAGCTTAGAGGAAGCGTTGGTTGTGGTAACAGATATTTTATGCATTTCTCTGCGCCCCTCAGGTTTATGCGCCTGACGCGGGTGCCTCACTGGCCTGCGGCCCCCCCTTCCACCCCCGCGCGGGGGGGGGGGGGGGGGGGGAGGAACAAAATGTTCCAGTTGTCGTCGTCCCCCTGCGGCTCTACCACATGCGTACACTCCTCAGGCCTTCCAGCAGCCATTTCACTTGTGCCCTCCAGGATGGCGCTCCGAAGCCCCTTCCCTCCCTCACTGGCGCAATGGGAGGAGGGGAGGCAGCAGTTTGGCGCCGGCTGCTTCGAGCTCTTGTAGCCAATGGCCAGCCACGTTCCCCCCGGCCTTCTGTCTTCAAACACACACACCCCGCTGCCAGTGACGAAGGCGGAGGAAAGTCACACGGTGGCGCATTCCGGTTTGCATCCTTCTTGGAGCGGCACAGGAAAAAGGCGCAGACGGACAGTCGAGTGCACCAGAGCTCGCCTGGCTGGGGCTGAAGGTGAGCCGGATGGTGTGGGGGTTATTGGTGCCTGGTTTCCCACGGCCGTGGGGAGGGGGAGTGGAGCAAGCGCACCTACCCTTTCTCTCTCCTTGTGTGGAGAGGATGAGCCCACATGGACCTCGGGGGGCGTGGAGGAGAGAAAGAAGCCCGGGGTGGGGGGGAGTGAACCGGAGTGGCGCTCCTGAGGATTAGTTCCCGAGGCAGTGTGTTTTGTGGGCAGGTTTTTAGCTGGCCATTCCCCCCCCCCTTTCGGGCGTGAGCGGCCGGTGTGATAATCCCCCTTCTCCTTTGTCTGGAGTGAAAAGGACTCTG
>NW_015167810.1:0-1177 GCF_001447785.1 Gekko japonicus
ACAGCTCATTAGCATAATAGGCCACGCCCAAAGCAGATATCCATTAGCATATTAGGCCACACCCCTGATAACACAGCTCATTAGCATATTAGGCCACACCCCACATGTTACCAGAAGTGTGGTCATCCAACCACACCCACCTTTTGCTTCTTATTCTGTTTACTTTGTTGTCAAAACCCAGGGCTTTTTTTGTAGCAGGAGCTCCTTTGCATGTTAGGCCACACACCCCTAATGTAGCCAATCCCAATGAGTGTCTGCTGTTGGGTGTGGCCTATCATGCTAATGAGTTCCTGCTGGGCGTGGCCAACTCGGGAGCCAGCCGGAACTCCGTTCCTGTGCTTTCCTGCCCCAAAATAGCCCTGGGTATGAGGAAAAGCTTGTCGTGATGAAGATACTTCCCAGTGTTGGGCATTCTTAGCAACCATGATATCCAGGGAAGCTTGTCTCAGTCCAGCGCAGAATCAAAAAGCCTGTAGACTGTGAACCAGAGGAGAGAGCTCAGTTTCTGGGCTCCACTGGGACGGAGAGAGGCAAAGTTGTCCTTCGCGCATCTATTGATGATCCATCCGTAGCTATGAGTTCCAGAGCAGTAGTCATTTTAGCCTGTTGCGGTGAAAACAACCAGGAATCCAGTGGCCCCTTTTAAAGAATAAAATGTTGCTAGTCTTCATGGTGCCTCTGGATTCCAACAGCTGACAGAAGGCCACGATAACTCAATGGAGCTTCCATGTTCAGGAGCAATATACCTGCGAATACTGGATGCCATGGAAAATCAGCAAGTCTGGTGCCCTTCTGTCTTACTTGAATTGGAGGAGAAAGCCAGTCTGGTGTAGTTGAGCGCAGACTAGGCTTACCAAGGTCCGGCGGGGGAATCGTATTTCTTGGCAGGAGCCTCGCCGCGGGGACGGCTCCACGCACTGCACCCGCCGTCGCCAGGGTGTGACGCTCCGCGTCGCTCTGGCAACAGGACTCCAAACAGCCTCCTGCCAAGAAATACGATTCCCCCGCCGGACCTTGGTAAGCCTAGCGCGGATTCTAATCTGGGAGAACCGGGTTTGATTTCCCACTTCTCCACATGCAGCTGCTGGTGTGACCTTGGGTCAGTCATAAGTTCTTTTAGAGCTGTTCTCTCAAGGGCAGTTCTCAAGGGAGCTCTCTCAGCCCCACCTACCTCACA
>NW_015167810.1:1639-1801 GCF_001447785.1 Gekko japonicus
CCTCCGCCCCGTCCAGTGGAGCCACTGTTATCAGAGCTCTTGTGTGTTTTGTATTTCTGTAATCACAAAGCAAGAAATTGCAGGTAGATAAATAGGGACCACTTCGGTGGGAAGGTAACAGCGTTCCGTGCGCCTTGGTGTTTAGTCATGCCGGCCACATGA
>NW_015167810.1:5741-6974 GCF_001447785.1 Gekko japonicus
TAGCCTCCCTCTTCTCCTGCCTCCTCCTGGCTGAATGAGGGCCGGAAGCGGGGCGGCCGGAAGCAGGGGGCGGGGCTTCGTCATGTGCCCCGCCCCCCGTACCTCACCCGGGGGAACTGCGATCCCCCGCGATCCCCACCCCGAAATGACCTCTGGTTGTTGGAGGAAGAAGAGGAGAAGAAAAGATTGCATTTATACCCCACCCTTCACTTGGAGACTCAGAGCGTCTTACAATCTCCTTCCCCTCCCCACAACAGACACCCTGTGAGGTAGGTGGGGCTGAGAGAGCTCTTTCGAAGACTGGTCTTTTGAGAACCGCTCCGGGAGAACTTGGGACCAGCAGCTGCATGTGGAGGAGTGGGGAATCAAACCCAGTTCTCCCAGATTAGAGTCTGCGCACTTAACCACGACACCAAACTGGCTCTACACTACACCAAAGACAACTGTGTAAGTCACTTTGGGTCGCCATTGGGGAGAAAACTTGGGTATAAATTGAACCAAATAAATAAGTAAATAATAGAGGGAACGAAGCAGGCTGGAGAACCAAGCAAGGTCGAAGGAGACAACAATTAAAGGCCAAGCAGGTTCTAGCAGCTTCTCCAAGGCCTGAGGTGACCACGGGGGGGGGGGCAGGACATCTTGAGGCAGGAAGTTCCATAGGTTGAGGGGCCACCACTGACGGTGCCCTGCTCTGCATAACCAACCTGGCCTCCCTCCCAGTGAGCATACAGAGTTAGGGCCCCAGATGATAATTAATCTCAAATCATAGGAAGATTGGTCCATGAGGGGGCAGCCGTTTATGTTCTCTGATCCCGAGCTGCTTAGCGCATTTTTATTTATTTTCATTTATCTATTTTTCTCCTTTATATCCTGCCCATTCCGCTAACGGGCTCAGGTCGGGTTACATCAATTCCAATAAATACCGCAAATGTTTAAAAACACAATATAAACGTTTAAGAACAGTAGTCCCAGAAGCTCAAGGCAACATCCATGGAGGGTCATAGAGTCCAAGTGGCAATTTGAACCCGGTTCTAGTGCAACACTTGGGCCCTGATCCGCAGTTTAACAATGACCTCTGGGCACAGAAATGTGGACCCTCACCCACGTTTGCCCGGGGTGATTCATTTCTCCCTCTGCAAGGGTAGTTTTCGCACACTGGGGAAATCTCGCCAGTGGGGATGGCTGAATTTCCCTTCCCCTCCTTTAAGGTATAGGTAAAGGTTCCCTTGCTCG
>NW_015167811.1:0-2044 GCF_001447785.1 Gekko japonicus
CCTAACCACTACACCAGACTGGCTCACATAGTGACCAGTTTCCAGAACTGCCCTTGAGTGAACAGCTCTGACAGAACTATGGCTTGCCCGAGTTCATCCAGCCAGGCGCAAGTGGAGGAGTGGGGAATCAAACCCGGTTTTCCCAGATTAGAGTCCGCGCACCTAACCACTACACCAGACTGGCTCACATAGTGACCAGTTTCCAGAACTGCCCTTGAGTGAACAGCTCTGACAGAACTATGGCTTGCCCGAGTTCATCCAGTCAGGTGCAAGTGGAGGAGTGGGGAATCAAACCCGGTTCTCCCAGATTAGTGTCCACGCACTTAACCAATCAGTCTATCAGTGACTACAAGCCATGGAGACTATGGGGAACCTCCACATTCAGGGGCACCAAGCCTCTGAATCCCAGAGCCAGGAGGCCACATCAGGGCAATTTAAGTCTACCAAGGGCTACTAGCCACAGTGACTGAGGGGAACCATCTTTTGCAAGCCCCATCTTTTGCAGGCCCACTTAAAAAGCTCTTAGGCCTTTCTACCTGACAGCAGAGCTTGCACACTAGCCTCACTCTCTGGCTGAAACATCTGGCTTCCCTTTAACCCCTCTCATTCATTCTCCCCCACTTGGAATCTGGGGAAGGGAAAGAAAGGGTGTAACTGAAGGGGGTTCTCAGCAAACTTCCTCCCCTCTACCTTTACTTCACCCTCTTTGACACTGAGGTTTATGACACCCTCCACTTTAAATGCAAAATAACACCAGGGGACAGGGTTATATAAAGGGAGTCAAACAGTTCTTCAAGATTTCTTTTGTTCCGGAAAGGCTGAAAAAGTTGGGTATGTTTAGCCTGGGAAAGAGAAGACTTAGAGGGGACATGATTGCAGTCTTCAGATATTTGAAGGTCTGTCATTGTAGAAGGTGGAGCGGATCTATTCTCTCTTGCTCCGGATTGCAAGACTAGATCGAATGGGTGGGAATTACAAGGGAGTCATTACTGGCTAACTATCAGGAGAAACTTCCTAACTGTCAGAGTGGTTGAGCAGCGGAACAGACTGCCTCGGGAGGTAGTGGATGCTCCTTCACTGGACGTTTTCAAGCGGAGGCTGGACGACCATCTTTCCGGTATGTTGTAGGGCTATCTTTCCGCTACACTCCTGCAGAGTGCAGGGGGTTGGGCTAGATGACCTGCAAGGTCCCTTCCAACTCTAACATTCTTTGATTCCTTTTTTTTAAAAAAAAACTTTGCTCTTAGGTTTTTTAGTTTTCTTCCAGACCACACCCTTCCTGCACACACCGTCTTTTATATCTCTGTTCTCTTGAAGGCTCTCCCACGGTCTAGCGTCTCCTTAAATTGCTTCACTTGCAGTTGGTCCCTAGCTAGAACAGTTTAACCTTCCCCAACAGGATTTCTAAACAGCATGATAAAAAATAGAGAAATCACTCTGCCAACAAAAGTCCGCATGGTCAAAGCAATGGCATTCCCAGTAGTCATGTATGGCTGCAACAGTTGGACTCTAAGGAAGGCCGAGCACCGAAGAATAGATTCTTTTGAACTATGGTGCTGGAGAAGACTCTTGAGAGTCCCTTGGACTGCAAGGAGATCAAATCAGTCAATCCTAAAAGAAATCAACCCTGACTGTTCCCTGGAAGGCCAGATAATGAAACTGAAGCTCAAATACTTTGGCCACCAAATGAGAAGGGAGCACTCACTGGAGAAGACCCTGATGCTGGGAAAGATTGAAGGTCAAAGAAGACGGAGATGGCAAAGGATGAGATGGTTAGACAATGTCATCGATGCAACGAACATAGGCCACCAAATGAGAAGGGAGCACTCACTGGAGAAGACCCTGATGCTGGGAAAGCTTGAAGGTCAAAGAAGACGGGGACGGCAAAGGATGAGATGGTTAGACAGTGTCATAGATGCAACGAACATGAAATTGAGCAATCTTCAGAGGACGGCGGAAGACAGGAGGGCCTGGCGGGAGATGATCCATGGGGTCGCGGAGAGTCGGACTCGACTGTGCAACTGAACACACACAAACACAACAG
>NW_015167811.1:3621-3761 GCF_001447785.1 Gekko japonicus
AAACACAATGATTGGTTCCATCAAATTTCATCAGCTATTTCCCATTGGGTTCAGACCTGGGGGACGGGTGTTCCCAGGAAGAGTTTTTTTCTTTTCCTAACAGAACAATACACTTTTCTTTCTTAAACTATGAAGCTCCA
>NW_015167811.1:3974-6977 GCF_001447785.1 Gekko japonicus
AACAGATTAACATTGGGAGCTAGGCTCCTTTTAAACATTCCCGGGCTAACATAGCCACGCCTATTTACAAAAGTAACCAATAAGGTTATTAGGATAAAGACCAATGATAGTCTTTCCCTCGCAGGGAAATAGTGCAGTTCTGATTGGTCGCTGTTACAGAGCGACCAATAGGACGTTTGTTCAGTGGACCCCTGGCTTGGCTTTAAGCTTAACATGGGAGTGATTCATGTAATTGTTTTCAATACATTACACAAGGTCACAAGCTTCAGCGTTTTATTTTCCCAGCATGCATCCAAACAACAGTCACAAATGAACCAAAGTTAATACCTGAATACATTCATGATGTTAGAATCATAAATGGCACTTAACATATGCACCATGGAAGTGCTAAGCGCACCTATCAAGTTAAACCTTTTAGTCAGTGGCAGAGTACAAAGGGTTTCATAAACTGTGTGTACGACGGCGACGATATTTGGAGAATCCTCCAAAGGAGAAAAAATTGACAAGACTTGAACAGCCCCCCGCCCCGGGTATCTCACAACATACTATTCATTCTATATTGCTCGGGGAAGATAACATTATTTCGATGACTTCAGAAAAACAAGGGCGGTGATTTTGAAAGCCCAGCTTAAGTGAGCTCTACACTGAAGGACTCTAATTGCTAGCTTAATGTGTATGGAACTCAATTAACGTCTTGTTGTCGGGGGGTCTGGATTTCCTGTCAGGATCTGTTATAATACACTGGAACCACCCGGAGCAAAGACATTTTGGGTGGGCTGGGTTTCTGTGAACCGACATCACACGGAGAGCCTACGAGGGTCGAGAGAGAAAGAGAGAGAACGATTTTGGGTCCTTGCGATGTGCATCTCATTCTGCTCTCTCTATCAATCCTCATTCTGCTCTCTCTGTAAATTCTGAACGATTTTTTTTCTCCAAAGGGCTGCAGAGCTCACAGTTGTGGCCCACCATGTGTGAAATTCAAATTGTCTGAAAGCCGAGCGCAGCTTCTCCCACTGAGTTCAGAAGAGGACATTTTTCACACAACGTGATGTAGTGAGTTGCAGAACTCGAGAACGGGGTGGGGGGGTACTCAAATTAGAGGCATCCAATGAACAGAGGAGTGGATTTTTTCTTAGCAAAGAGAACCGGAACAGCTCGTGGTGGTGGAAAGCGCCGTCAAGATTCAGCTAACTTAGGGTGACCCTGGAGGGTTTTCAAGGGAAGAGATGGGCATAGGGGGTTTGCCGTCACCCGCCTCTGTGTAACATCCCTTGACTTCTTTGGTGGTCTCCCATCCAAACCAGGACTGACCCTGCTTAGCTTCCAAGAGCTGATGAGATCGGGCTATGATCTGTGCAGGACTGGGAGCAAGGCCAGTCTCAGGAGAGACCAGTATGGGAGTAAAGAGCAGACAGCCTACAATCCCCATAATGCTTAGAGAGGGTGATAGCCAATCAGAGTTCAGCGATTCTGTGAGGCGATTCTGACAAGCTGTTAACTGTGAGAAAATGGGGGTCTTTCCTCACTCAGAGCTACACTGAAGGGGACTGTGTTCTTTCGTCTCATCTGCAGTCTGGTCTCACAGAGGGGACAGGCTGGTCTGGTGAGAGAAAGATCCCGGCAGGAGGCCGAGAAGGCTGTGGCTCTGGAAGTAGTAACCAGTTAGGAGAAATAGGGCCTGGGAGTCGGAAGCAGACAGCCTACAATCCCCACAAGGCTTTGCACCAGCGGTAGCCAATGGGGGTCGGGGAATTCTCTGAGGAGATTATTTATATACTTGGTGGTCAGTTAAACTGGTTTCTTTTCCTCTCTGTGGTTTGCCTCTCACAGAGCTGAGCTGAGGAGACTGGTGTGGGAGAAAGATCTCTCACTGGGGACAGTGAGTACAGAGAGAAGCCGGGCATAAGAGAGCTGTAGGGCTTGAGTAGTAACAGTTAAGGAGTAATTGGTAGTTGCGTTAGCTTTGTGTTCTTTTGGCCTTTAAACACTTTTATGTATTTTAAAGCACCTTGTCTTGTCTTGTTTTCCCCCTGCTCAGTACTGTAATAATAAACCCTTTTTGTTTAATTGTTTCTCTGCCTTGGTCATCACGCTTACATTTCTCGGCTGCGAAGGGGCAATTCGAAGGGGCTTGCGAAGGTACTCTGGGACCTCTCAAGGGACCTGAATTCCAGGGTGGTGGCAGCAGAAAGTGGTAACCTGCTGGGGTCATGACACTGAGCAATCCAGGTCAGGGTGAAAGAGAGCATAGCTAAACACAGAAATGTAGGAGTTACCTTGCTTGGTCAGACAGAGAGGCTGCTAAATAATCCAACTTTAGGTAGCTAGATGTTTCTGGAAGTTTACAAGTAGGGATGCCCAGACACCTTCCAGTTTGGCCCATATTGTGCTGCCGGTGAGCAGGAACCCAGTTTTTCATCAAGCAGTTTCGCTGTTTGTGAGAGGCTAAAGCAAATTACATTTCATATGTTCAAACAGTAGTGCAATCTGAAGCCAATTTCACATGTCCATGTTCTCATGTAGCCCAGGGTCCTGCCTACCCAGACCCATGATCACTGCATGCCTCTCTGCAGCCCACCATTTGCCCCCATAGTCAGACGAAAGAGACTCACACAGGTGTGTTGGTATAAATAAAGGACAGCTTTAGTAACTTTTAACTTTAAAGGATGAACTGGAACTTGGCAAGGGCCAATTAAAGCCTGGGCAAAGGGATACCCCCTGATCCCTTTTTATGGCGGAAACTGGGCAAGCCACCGAGCCCCTGGTGCAAACCAATGCTAACATGCCTGTTGCCAGGTGGCAGGACCTGCTAATAACCCCTTGAAAGTAAGCTAGCTACCTCAAGCCACAGAACTTGAGGGGAGATCGAATCCAGGAAGTATTGCAGCTGTTAGCAATACCCACCCATGGCCCATGCCAAGGTATGGTTCCTGCTAAACAAGCCCACCCCAAAATATAGATAAGCATAGGTCCATCAGTGGCTACAGCCACATGGTATAGATA
>NW_015167812.1:0-5859 GCF_001447785.1 Gekko japonicus
TAAATCTTCCTTTTTTTAGTTTAAAAAGCTTGGTCGTGCCTTAACCACATAGTCCTCCCCACTCTACATGTTACCAGGGGCAAAGGGAGGTCAGGGAACACAAACGGGCCTAGATCTGTGGGGTTGCCAATTCTCCAGGGGGCGCCCAAAGATCGAGGTACCCACTTCCCAAGGTGGGGAATTTAGCC
The DNA here is from genome assembly GCF_001447785.1 of Gekko japonicus. Classification (NCBI taxonomy): domain Eukaryota; kingdom Metazoa; phylum Chordata; class Lepidosauria; order Squamata; family Gekkonidae; genus Gekko; species Gekko japonicus. Next base: position 189 of record NW_015167812.1, read on the forward strand.
AGAGGGGTCTCACTGTCCCTCAAGGAAGGTGGTAACTTAATTCAGTGAGTGGTGGCAGCGTTAATAAAGAGAAATAGTCCCACCAGGCAGGGTGGGAAGGCCAAAACGGGCTTGTGAGCCACAGGACGGCACCTCAGTCTCCCAGGGCTGAGGGCAGGTTCCCGTTTCGCCACATGGGCAAAGCCTGAAAGAACGTTGCTCTGACAACCTGGACAGTCGTCGGTGGTGAGGGGGGCCTTGCCTCGAGGAGGCTCCGGCTGGCGTGCCTAATCCTACACTCGGCTCCCACTCAAGGGCTGCTTGAGTCCAAGCCCTGCAGAGTGCTTTCTCCCAGGGAGGAGGGAGGTCTCCTCCTCGCTTCAGCCAGGCCCCTTTTAAGCCTCCAAACAAGCAGAGCCCTGCTGGATCTGACCACTGGTCCATCTAGTCCAGCATTGTCTTGTGCACAAGGGTTAATGAGTTGCCCTGGATGGCCAACAAACAGAACATAGAATCTAAGGCCTCCATCTGTGGTTGCCTCCTAGCAATGTTATTTAGAGATAAACTGCTTCTGGATGTGGAGGATCGATAGCTCCTAGCCATTCATGGCCCTGTCTTTCATGAATCTGCCAAATCCCCCTTTAAAGCCATTTTCTACACTCATGGCCAAATCCATCTGCTAAGTTCCAGTTTTCTCATTTCCTGCATGGGGTGGGTGGGGGGTGGGGAGAGAAGGTAGCCTCACCTTGGAAAGTACACTGCAGCCATGGTTAAGCAGTTTCACATCCGTTGATTTTAATAGGGAAGTTAAGCAATGGCTTCCCTCTCTCTGCTAGAAATCCATGAGACTTTTAGAAGAAGTACTTAACTGGATTGGATTTTCATTTTTTTTTGTTTTAAAAAAAGACTCCCCTTCGGAGTATAATGATTCTTATCCACCTCCTTCCATTCCATGACTCCTATTGCTTGCCTGTGCTACACAGATACACAACAGGTTTTATTGTGCATGGTACAGTAAACAGTGGAAGAAGATCTGCCCTGAATGAAGGACCTTATGGTCTGAACTTTGACATAAGGGAGACAGCAAATGCAGGAGACAGACTTGGAGGTGGGAATAAACTGAGGGAAAGATTCATTCATTATAAGCTCTTTTCAGGCGTTAGCTTTCGGCACTGTTGGTGAATAAGGGGAGTAAGTGCTACACGGCAATCTTCTGGTACACATGGTTTTCATCTGTGTGAGTGAGGATTTTTAAAATTATTTTTATTTTTTTATTTTCCATACCGTAGAAAAAATGGTGTGGCCTTTATAGTCAACAAGAGAGTGCAAAATTCAGTACTGGGATACAATCTCAAAAATGACAGAATGGCTTCCGGTGGCAGGGATCTAACATGGCCGCCTAATCCCACAGCTCCGACTAACCCTCTGAGCCCCTCGTCAAAATCAGCGATCCAACTTACAGAATCTCATCATACTTTATGGAGGCTGAATCGGATACCTCTGGGCATCTCAGAAAACCAAAATTGAAGAAAATCCAAACAACGATTGCTTTCCGACCCTCAGCGACAAAGCAGGGCCCGAATCAGGCTAGCAAGATCAACATGGCTTCCGGAGGTGAAGAACAAATTAACCCGGAGGCCCCGGTGATGCATGCCACTCTATCAAAGGCTATGTCTAACCTGGAGAAATCGATCCTAGACAACATGTCGACATTTTAAAACCATTTTATGCACAGATGGAAGACATGCAAAAAGAATTAAAAGAAATGAAAGCACTAGCCACCAATGCGTTGAATGCTAGTGCAACCACTCAGAACGAGATCCAACAACTGCAGCAATTAGAAGACGTACTGGCAGAAAAGGCAATTAAAACTGATATGTCTCTCCGTCAAAACAATCTGAAGATCAGGGGTCTGAATGAGAAAATCGGGGAAAATGAAGACTTATCGGAGGTTCTATCCGGATGGCTATTAAAAAAGGTACCACCGATGGGGAATCTATCACCAATAATTACAAAGGCATATGGAGTGGGCCCAATAACACTGTTAAAGACGAGACCATCGTGACCTTCCTAGACCTTTGTTATCGCAAATCAATACTATTCAAAGCCAGACAGAAGGGCCACCTCACCTTTAATTTAGAAAAGGTTGAAATCTATATGGACCTACCTAAAGAAGTACTCCTCAAACGAAGAGAACTCAAACCGCTAACATTGAGACTAGCAGAGGAAGACATCCGTTATGCCTGGGTCACCCCATTGATTCTACAATTCACGCACCATGGCAAAGCTTACAGAATCTCCGACAAGGAAGAAGGGTTCAAAATCTTCAGCTCCCTCGACCTGATCACCCAGATGGAACTCTTGAGACAATAATTAAAAAGGAAAATACGGTCATCTACTCCAACCCCTCCAGGAACGCCAGATCATCAAGAGGAAGAATTCTGAAAATTCCCAGTGTAGTGTGCTAAGTATCTGATTTAGTTATATATAGGCTCTGCCATTTTGTAATGCATCGCTATACAAGCTTATTGGCGCCATTTTTCTAAGACGGAACTTACTTAATCTTATCACACAGCCGAGTTAAATGTTAATATGTTTAAGCCCATTGGGCGAATTGAATTTTATAAAATAGATCAGTTCATACATAAGAAATGTTTATAAGCCTCAACCAACAAAGAATATAGTTAAATATGCCAATTGATAAAATCAGAGGGGGGGAGGTTGGAAAACGCGGGTTCATCCAACCCATTCAGTAATTTACAGGCTCTCACTCCAAACTGCTGGGCTCTGTGGTAAGCTAAGAGTCCCAACCTTCTGCAAAGTCAGCACTTTGCAGAAGTTTCAGAGTCCTGCTATTACTTATATTGTGTTTAAATTGTACGTTTTTTTACATTTCTTTTCTTTTTAAAGTTTTAAAGCCTTAAGGATTTGAAGTTGATAATTTTTAGGTGTATAAGCATAATCAATTCTGTCAGTGAGTGTAATCGGTGTTTTAACTATTATTATTTCATCCCATAATCAATCTTAAATCAATTATTAATTGCTGATTACAGATAACTATCAAGAGATTTTTAATTCATCAATTATACAAAAGACTCAATCACATTCCCAAGAGATAAATTAAAATATATCTCTCGCGCTCCTCATCAATAAATTAATTATTATATTTTTAAAATTTTTAATCCTTTTTATCACAACTCCAAAGCTCTATAATCTATTAGAGTAATAATATAATAGAGGAGTAGCCAGTGCATATTAGTGTGCCCAAACCAGCCTTTCCCGCAATAATTTTGGATCACCTCACACTTCTATAGGACACAATCTACATTATTGTATTCTGTACTCTAATTACAATTTACTGTATCACCTTCTGAGTCTAGAACCATTGTGTATTAGACAGAATCTAACAACTTGACTTTTACTGTATTAACAGCTTCCTAGAACCAATCTTAATAATCCTTATCCCAGTGCAGCCAGAAAGGTGCAAGGAACGAACATGCCTTCCACGATCAAAGCACTTTCGTACAATGTGTGAGGCTTGAACAACATCATTAAATGTAAGCGAATCCAGAGTCAAATCACTAAACTTAATCCGGACATTTTATTTCTACAGGAGACCCATATCAGAGATGACAAAACTCCTCTGTTCAAAACAAAAAAATTTCAACATCAATTTATGGCAAAAGGATCCTCAAAATCCCGGGGAACAGCCATATTAATAGCCAAAGATGTACACTTCGTGCATCAAAAATCACTAGCAGACACAAACGGGAGATTTGTTTTTATACAAGGTAATCTAAACAATGTGCCAGTTACGCTAGCCTCGTTTTATGCCCCAAACACAGAACAGTTGGTGTTCCTAGAGCAAACCCTACAAAAACTAGAAACATTCAAGGTGGGCGTCCTGATCATTGGAGGTAACCTCAATTTCATTATGGATCACTCAAAAGATAGATCGGCCTACCAAGACAACACAGGTAGGAGACCAACAACCAGGAAATTAACGGACATTCTATCCTCCCACAACCTAATAGACCTTTGGAGACACACCCCATGGAAAGGGATTACATTTTCTACTCTACACGTCATGGATCATACACCCGCATTGACTACATTCTAGTCAACCCATCACTAGTGAGTCAGACTTATTCAGCTGACATTGGAACTCAACTGTGGTCGGATCACTGTTTGGTGAATTGCAATGTGAACATCAATTGTGAACAAAATCCAAAACCAGTATGGATGTTAAATAGTACTTTATTGTTGAATGAAAGAGTGGTGTCGGAAACCGAACAACACATTAAAAACTTCCCCTTTAGAAGAGACCCCCCCCCCCCGATTATAATCTGTGGTGCAATGAAACCGGTTATCCGGGGCCACTTAATTTCCACGTCCTCGTATCTAAAAAAACAAAAACAGAAAGCCAGTTTAGAACTTCAGTACAACATTAAGCTATTAGAAGGTAAACATAAACAGACAGGGAATCCCACTACTTATGCTCAACTCCTGAAAGAGCGTAAAAATTTGGAAATTTTAGAGATGAACCAAATTCAAAAAAACATTCTGTACTCAAAGCAAAGAGGATGGGCTTTTACTCCAAAATTGTTGAAATTTTAAAGTAAATGCCTGAAACAACAACAACAATCCTGTGTAATTACGGCTCTAAAAGACACCCAAGGAAAACTACATCATGATTCGAAAACAATATCTCAGTTATTTTTGAATTTTTACAAAAAACTATACAGCTCCTCTATTGAGGATTGTAGCCTCATAGATAAATTTTTCCAAGCAAATCCTCTCACTAACACATTGAACGAAACCCATCAAGCCCGAATGGAAGCACCTATCACACCACAGGAAGTCACGCAGGCTATCAAGGGATTAAAATCTGCCAAAGCTCCAGGACCAGACGGCTATACCCCAGAGTTCTACAAACAATTTGCCTCAATTCTGGCCACCCCTCTATCCAACACATGCAATCATATACTAAATACTGGAATTCTTCCACCTTCATGGAATGAGGCATCTATCATTGTAATTCCCAAACAAGGCAAGGATCCGGCTCAACTAGCCTCCTACCGCCCTATCTCCCTTTTGAACACGGACTTCAAAATCTTCACCACAATCTTAGCTTCCAGACTAAAATCCTTCATAACAAATTATATTGATCAAGACCAAGTTGGTTTCATGCCAAACCGTGACATCATGGAAAACACTCATAAAGCCCTTACAATTCTCAACCATTGCACTTCCAATAAAATTCCTACTGCCTTTCTGGACCTGGACCTGGAAAAGGCTTTTGATTCTGTAGAAGTCAACTACTTACAACAAATGCTCCAGATGATGGGTTTCGAAGACAAATTTCTAAATGCCATCAAGGCTATATATAAAAAACCTACTGCACACCTAAAAATTAACAGACACAACTCTGACTCTTTTAATTTGAACAGGGGCACTAGTCAAGGCTGCCCGTTATCTCCCCTCCTCTTTGCTTTGAGTATTGAACCCTTGGCTGATCTCCTGCGAAATGATACCAATATTACAGGAATAGCACTAAATAAGAAAGAATTTAAGGTCTCACTCTTCGTCGACGACATGTTGCTCTTCCTAACCAATCCCTTAAAATCACTCTAGGCAACTTCAAAACTCTTATCGGATTTTAGCTTAGTATCTGGATTGAAACTCAATATTA
>NW_015167812.1:5943-6863 GCF_001447785.1 Gekko japonicus
ACAGTTTTTCCAGAACACTTGTTTTTGATCGGTTGGGTAGCTCATGGCTCTGCTCCTTCAGTGGTGGAACGGGTCTCCATACTGCTCCATACTGCTCTTTGCAGCCAAGATGGTCATTGCCACCCACTGGAAAACAAAACAAAAGGGATCACAGATATCCATAGGAAAAAAACACAAGCAAACCCTGTGATATGACCAACATTTATAAGATTAACATAGCTTTTCTAAAACAGGTGGAGAACTTCAGGTGGAGTTTTATTGATTATGGTTTGTTCCAGGACATTATGAAGGAAATTATGAAATTAAGAATTTACAATGCTGAGCTGGATTTAAGAAGCTGACACCTCCTTTAAATATTGGATTACGTCTGAGGAAGACTTTAAAGTTGAAATGAGTTCACAACCGGGTACTCATTATGATGGACTATGTGTACTATTTTTTGCAATACTGTATAAGTGAGAAATATGGATAAATTGTTGTGTTTTAGAAAAGCTATGTTAATCTTATAAATGTTGGTCATATCACAGGGTTTGCTTGTGGTTTTTTTACCCACTGGAAAACGACAATGACACCCAATCTTTCACATTGGCACAAAACATTGTGGGATTTATATATTATGGCGAAACTCTCGGATAACCTTATGTGCTTTGACAGAATTCCTGCTCCTTCCTCCTTTATCACTATTTGGTTTCGTATCTTAGAATACCTAAAGCAATTTAATGATACCTCCAAGGAGATTGACGCATTGCAACTGTGGTAAAAGTAATCCTAACAACCCACTCATAGTTACTCACTCAATGTTCTAACTCTAACATCACCACATTGCCATAAGAAAGATTGGTTTAGAGGACTTCCAGTACGGCGCATTGACGAGCGGGTGGGAGCTTCGATTGCTCCGTCCCCGCTTGAACCTCTTTCGT
>NW_015167813.1:0-6773 GCF_001447785.1 Gekko japonicus
AATAAAATAATAAAATAAAATAAAATAAATTTTAAGTGCTATATAAATAAAGAATGGCGTACAACCTGCAGCCATTTTGAATGCTAAGGCCATTTTGAGTTGTGCATACAGCAGGAGGACTCCATGGTCACCAACCCATTTCTGTATGCAGATCCCTCTTGCCTGGATCGGGACTCCAGCAGACACTTCCTTAAAGGGTTTAGAGAAAACACGCACAAAAATCTAAGAGTCCAAAATGACAGATTCACAAAACTCAAGAGTGACTTTTTTTAAACTTCAAAATTCAACAGCTTTAGATTTTGAAGGCTTTTCCTTTGTTGACAGATGTTAAACGTCCCCTCTGATACGAAGCCGCAGCAATCAACTACCATCCTACATTAAATACATTTTAGTTAGCAGAGTCAAATTTTGAATAATATCATTTTGCAAAATGTGTAGAACAGAATTGTTTGGGTGGGCAGGCTTGTAAAGGGAGCGGAGCTGTGGTATAATGGATCTGCTCAGGAGCTGACTTTTCTTAGGGATAAAGCTTCTCTGGCATTGATTGTCTTGTTTGGTGTGGTGGTTAAGTGCACGAACTCTAATCTGGGAGAACCGGGTTCGATTCCCCACTCCTCCACTTGCAACTGGCTGGACGACCTTGGGCAACCCGTAGTTCTGATAAGAGCTGTTCTTGAAAAAGGGCAGTTTCTGTCAGAGCTCTCTCAGCCCCACCTACCTCACAGGGTGTCTGTTGTGGGGAGGGGGAGTTTGTAAGCCACTCTGAGACACCTTTGGGTAGTGAGGGGCGGGGTATAAATCCAATCTCCTCTTCTTCTTTTACCTCACAGGGTGTCTGTTGTGGGGAGGGGAAGGGGAAGGAGTTCGTAAGCCGCTCTTTTTCATGGACCCATAGTGTGCATTGTGGGTGACTGGGGTGGTGGCAGAATTCTACGTTGCCCAGAGTGACAAAATACCTTGAATCAGCCCTGGGAGAAGACCTCAGATTCAACATATGAAGCTGCCTTCTACTGGGTCATTCCATTAGTCTATCAAGTCCAGTACTGACTGGCAGCAGCTCTCCAGGGTCTCAGGCAGAGGGTCTTCCACATCTCCTACAAAACCTGATACTTTTAGCCAGAAATGCCAGGGATTGAACCTGGGACCTTCTGTACGTCAAGCAGATCTCAACCACTCAGCCACAGCCCTTGGCATCCCCACTGGACAAATGAAGCTGCCGTTGGTCCAATGAGGTCAGTAGCCTACTCGGGCTGACAGAGCCTTAAACAGAGATCTTTCACATCTCCTCCTACTGCCTGGTACTTTTAACTAGAGATGCTGGGGATTGGAGCTGGGACCGTCTGCTTGCCAAGGAGATGGTCCAGCATGGAGCCAGAGCCCCTCTCCCAGTTAAAGAATCCCCAGTCAGTCTTAAAGAGCATTTTCTGCAGAGCTTTTTCTACTCAGAGTAGATAACACTTAGAGAGACCCATGGTCTGACTCAGCATAAGACAACTTCACATTCTCATAAAATATGACTTGAGTACCACATGAATCATATTGCTAGATAATCCCCTGAACGGTCCTCAGTCAAATGACCCGAGTTACTTCAGCTTTTTATAGGGCAATCAATCTCATTTTGGCAATCATGGGGTTAAAAAGTCCTGTAGTATGAACAGGACAGTATGACCGGTTTTCCACAAGCCACTGTTCCGCCCTCGCTTTTCCCTTTCCCCTGATTGTATGTGTCAATTTCCCACTATTTGCCGGGCGGCCACATGTTGCCTTGCAGCTTTGCCCGATTTCCCCCGCGTCTACTCGCTCCTCAAAAAAAACCCAGGATCGAGTAGACGTGGGGGAAATCAGGAGAAGCTGCGGGGCAAAATGCGGAGTTCCAGCAAATAGTGGGAAATTGACACATACAATCGGGGGAAAGGGAAGAGCGAGGGCGGAGCAGCGGCTTGTGGGAAATCGGTCTGAGAAAATCCGGAGAGGCAGGCAAATGAGGAAAGAACCTAAGGCTGTGATCACAGACCATAGATAATGGACTTTCAATGCCCTTTCCAACTGGATTTTGCCAGTTCACACAGTAAAATCCAGTGGGAAAGGGCATTGAAAGTGGATTGAAAGTCCATTATTTTGTGTGTGTGTGTGTGAGTGTGACTGTTTTGCCCTGGGCTTAGATTGCCCAAGGTTAGTTCCCCTCGAAGAAAATGGCTGCTTTGGAGGGTAGATTCTATGGCTTTATACCCCGCTGAGGTCCCTCCCTTCCTCAACCCCCCCTCCCCAGGCTCCACCCCCCCAAAGTCTCCAGGCATTTCCCAACCCAGAGCTGGCAACCCTATAATCTTGGCTGTTTCCTTCCCCTCTTCTGCTGCACCAGCCCCACAACATTGTTTTGCTTTGCTAGGAATCTTCACTGTTATAGTCAAATGCTATTCTCATATCTTGTAATGCACTGACTGAGTTTTTTAAAAAATTGTACTTGTAAACCACATTGAGGCCCGGTTGGAAAGACTGACTATAAATGAAAATGATAAATAAATATGCCAAACATATGGAATGTATGGCATAGCGGTGGAAAGTACCATCAAGTTACAGCTGATTTATGGTAACCCTGTAGGGTTTTCAAGGCAAGAGACATTCAGAGGTGGTCTGCCATTGCCTGCCTCCGAGACCTCCTTGGTGGTCTCCCATCCAAATATCAACCAGGGCCAACACTGCTTAGCTTCCTAGATGTAATGAGATCAGGCTAGCCTGGCCATTGAGGTCAGGGCAAGAGATGGCATTTCAGATACCCAGGGGTCATTTCATAGAAAAAGAGGTACAGGAGCTCATTAGCATAACTCATTAGCATAACATATTTGCATATGCCACACCCCCTGACATCACCAGAAGTGTGCCAGAAGGCAACACCCACCGCTCAGGCTCCACTGGACTGTTTTGGATTGCTAGCTACTGGGGGGAGCGGGGGACGTGCAGATCTGTCCTCACAGAGGAGGGAGAGCTTGTGCCTGAAGGCAGGATGGGGGGGGGCTCTGCAACTTACCTGGCTGCTTCTTGCTCCTCGTGGCCCAGCTGAGGGCTGCTGGGTTAGGGGGTGGGGCTTGTTGCATGTGCCCACCCCCTGAGATCCTTACTGCCGGAGCTCCGTTCCTGTATGCTCCTGCAGAAAATGACCCCTGCAGATACCAAACACTGCCAAATTATCACCTATCTAAATTCAGTATAACTGGATGTCAAATATTTGTACGTATTTGAATGTCCAGCATCAAAAGTCACCCGGGTGTGAATTTGGGGGGAGCAAATTTGTTTCAGCCTCAAGACCCAAGGAAACGAAAGAGCTCAGGGCCTTTAGAGGCCACGACCCTGGCTCAAAATAGCCGCTCACACACCCCCTTTGCTCAAGCCAAGTTTCCCTTACCTTTGCCATTATAAATAACAAGGCTCGGCAGATCTAGTTGACCATCCACGAGGGATATTTTTATACACGGGGTATATTTAGGTCCAGTGTGTGTAACCGGAAACGCCACTCTGCAACATGAATCACCCCAGAGTAAGTTCAGCCAAGGAAAAATAGGCAAGAGATGTTCCCATAATCCCCACTTCCTCCTTGGCCTGCATACCTGTCAGTTACAATTTTGTCAGCAGGGTATGGCTGTTCCACCGTACACAAACGTAGGCATGTTGCATTGGGAAACACACACAGAACAGCTTCATGAACCAAACCGGCAACAGCAGCTAACGCTTCAACATCCGCCATGGGCTTGTCAAAGGCTCTTTGCGTTCCATTCAGAGACAAGTTAACCCGCCTGCTGTGACGTTCAATAATTTATTCCAGCGGAGTAGCATGCAATTCTGAATAGTTTTTCACTCTGTTTCCAAGGTGGGGAAACACCCTGTCCTTTAAAGCCATTCTTAGCTCTTCTCCGGTTTGGGGGGATTTCACCAGGCATTGACCCCATTGAAATACAGGCGAACCGCTTCTCTTCTCATTCAAAATGTACATTTTCATCCCACGAAGGTGGTCAGGGTAGCCTACACAGTTCTTGCCTCCTTTTTGCTAGCACAACATCTCTGCAAGGTAGGACAAATGGTTAATGGAATGAATTACTTGCCATGTTTGGTTTAATTCATGCTGCTTACCATGCTTAGTTTAATTCGACCACAGTTTTATCCAACATCTGAAAGGAGTTTGCTTTGCAAGATTACCATCATTATAAATGCCAATAAACAGACGCAATCACAGTCTTGGGGAATTTTTTAAAAATGCACACTACCAATAATGAAATGGGTCGTAATGGAAACAAAGAGGGGGATGACCCCGATTTTCCACTAGATGGCGATATGTCAATTCCTTTTCAAAGAAAATTGCATTCTTTACGCTCTCTCCTGTTTTGCCAGGAAAAATTCTTCTGGTGGACTGGACGCTGCGGGCATTCTGCGACTGCTTTCAGCATGCTTTATTATTGGGTTGTATAGTCTTTCCTGTTTTCTAAAAATAAAAGCCTTTTGTGTCTTCAGGAAGCAAACCTGTATTTTCAGTACCTGTTAAGCATTTCGCCGCAATAGAGAAGTAAGACTTTGAAGATAGTTCTAGAGGGTAGTCTTGTTTGGTCTGCAGTTGGACAGCTGGATTTGAGGCCAGTAGCACCTTTGAACTTTTTGCAGTGAGTGATAAAACGAGTTTTGTTTTCCTAATGGTAATAATGGCCACAGCTGGTAGTTGTATGAAGGGCCCCTTTTACCGCATGGCAGACAGGACAACAGGCAAGCTTAATTAATTCATTAAATTCATTTATACTCTGCCTTTCTCCCCAGTGGGGACCCAAGGTGGCTTGCATCATTCTCCTCGCCTCCATTGTATCCTCACAACCCCCCTGTGAGGTAGGTTAGGCTGAGAGAGAGTGACTGGCCCAAGGTCACCCAGCAAGATTCCATGGCGCGATGGAGGATTTGAACCCGGGTCTCCCGGATTCAAGTTCAGCACTCTTACCCACTATACCACACTGGCTCTCTTAATCTGTCTCAATCCTTGCTGGCCTTTTTAGGATTTGATTTTAATGCAACTGTGAAGTGGAATTTGCAGAATTAGAAGTATGACCATTTTCTGTCCTTTCTGCAGTTCCTTTGACTGTACAGAACGACCATACAGGCCTCAATGTCATTCACATGAGGCACTCCAGAGACGTCCATAGGTGGTTCGCCATTGCCTGCTTCTTGTTAGCAACTCTGGGCTTCCTTGGTGGTCTCCAGTGTTCCCTCTAAGCTGAGTTAGTGTGAGCCAGCTCACAGTTTTTTAGCCTCCAGCTCACAGATTTTTGCCTTAGCGCAGGAAGGATGGCTCCAGAGCAAACTAATTTATGCAGTAGCCAAATCACTCGCTCACCACTTTAATGCCAGTAGCTCACAAAGTAGAATTTTTGCTCACAAGACTCCACAGCTTAGAGCAGTGGTGGCGAACCTATGGCACGGGTGCCAGAGGTGGCGCTCAGAGCCCTCTCAGTGGGCATGCGTGCCATCGCCCCAGTCAGGCCCAGACCATCATTAAAGCGTCGAATTCTCTGCCAAAAAGTTTTAAGTAAATGAAAGCATTTGGGATTGCTTTCCTTACTTTGTTTGGATCATCTTAAGTTAATGTATGAGTTGTTTTTTTCTAAAGTAAAACCTCAGTATTCAGGTTAAATTGCCGTGTTGGCACTTTGCGATAAATAAGTGGGCTTTGGGTCGCAGTTTGGGCACTCGGTCTCTAAAAGGTTCCCCATCACTGGCTTAAAGGGTGCATTGGTCTCCCATCCAAATACTAACCAGGACCGACCCTGCTTAGCTTCTGAGATCTGGCTAGCCTGGGCCATCCGGGTCAGGGCAGCGCTAAATCAGGCATCTCTTGGTTTACCGTGACTGGTTGTCCCACTCCAGATTTCCCAGACACCACCCTCATTGCCTGCAAGTTCCCCAGGATGTGTAGTGGTGAAGAGCACAGACTCTAATCTGGGAGAGCCAAGTTTGAACTCCTCCACATGCAGCTGCTGGTGTGACCTTGAATCAATCATAAGTTATCTCAGAGCTGTTCTCTCAAGGGCAGTCCTCTAGAGAGCTCTCTCAGCCCTGCCTACCTCACAGGGTGCCTGTTGTGGGGAGGGGAAGGGAAAGGAGATTGTAAATCGCTCTAAGACTCCTTTGGGTAGTGAAGGGCGGGGTATAACTCCATCCTCCTCCTTCTCCTCTAAGAAATCCTGAACCAAATTAAAGGTTCCCAAACCTTACAGATTTGGGGATTAAGAATTAAAAGGGACTATCTATATTATATATATATATTTAAAAAATTTCCTAATTAAAATAGCTTGGCTTTACCAAAAAAGTGGCAAGCCTGCGAAAGCTGAACGACTCTTCTGTCTTCCTCTTGCCCTGTTTGCCAGCCTGAATTTCGCTGGCTGGGATGACTTCACACATAGGAACACTCACAACTATTTATATTATGATCTATGCGTATGACAGGGGAGCTTTTAGGCACAGGACGGAGCTATTTTTAGGCCGGCGTATAATTTTTCACATGTATCAGGAAGCAGAACGTTACTGAAAAAAGACCACTGCATCCCGTCAAAGCCACAGCTGATAGCCAAAGGGAAGAACAGGAAGACACAATTGTGCACGTCTCGTAAAGAGCAGGTAAAGGCCTTAGAAAATCCAAGGAGCGGATGCAATGCGGCTCTAATGAGTCCAGCATATGGAGCAGAGGAAGGAGGAAAGGAAGGATGGGAGGGCCACAGGGCCGGCTCACTCACTAGGTGAAC
>NW_015167814.1:0-1802 GCF_001447785.1 Gekko japonicus
TTGGATCTAAGCAGGTGGTAAAACCAACGGGATTTTATTCAGGGTATACCATTTCATGTGCCTTTCACACAAACACAAATTGGAAATTGATGGGCAGATGCTTGATATGCTGTACTGTTGCCTCTATGCTTGAGAGGAGAGGGATGGAGTGTAATATCAGGGTCTCAGTTAATTACTCTCAGCATCCTGCAATTAAGGAGGGTCCATCTGCCCATCAATCTCTGATTTTGATAGATTTATTTCCTTCGCTATGTCCCCCCACCCCCAGAATTACACCCAAACAAATGGTGACCATATAAACTTACCTTGTTATTCCAGTTTGGTCCTCGCATCTGTTAAACTAGGGTTACCAGGTGTCCTCTTTTTAGAGGATATGGTCTCTTTTTTTTTTGCGTGTGTGTCCATCCTCTTTTGGGCTCTAAGAAACTGATGAAAATGTCCTCTTTTGGGGTTGGAAGGTTAGGAATATTCCTAGTTAGTAGCAATTATCACACCTTAAATAGTAGGGGTATTTAAACTGAGATTTGTCATAGTGATCACTTGTCTGAAGTAGTCAGTCGGGAAATATGTCCTCTTTTGGGGGACAGGGTAAAAGCCGGAACAGGCTGGAACAGGTCAGGACGACCATTAAACAAAAAAAAATAGTACCCCTAAAAACAGTGGGCTGCATTAAAGGCTCTCCAGAACAATATTTTGGAAATCAAAACACAGAAATATTCTGCATTTATTAACCCTTTCCAGGCCAAAATGCTTCTGGAACACCCTGGAATGGGCCAGAACAAATAAGCCAAATAGGGACAGGGAGGATAAAAGCCCGGAACCATCTTTTTGTGCCATAGCAGGGCCCCGATGAAGTGGATGCATGATTCTTGTGGGACTGGGTAAAAGTCGGATCGAGATAATTTTAAATGGCTCCTCATGAATTCATGTGATTTGTACACTGAAACAAAATAACCCAGTTCCCCTCCCAACAGTCTTATTGTTCAACTTCTTGCAGATCCATATATTTCCACCTGGTCACAACCCATAGTGCACCAAATCAAAACTATGGGAATTGACTTGGATTCTCTGTATAACTGCGGCGAAACAGCTATTTTGCAGGTGGTGCAGAGGAAGATTTGGGATAAGGAAGCCCAAATAATTAATGCTGGCAGTTCTGGAGTCTGTTCTCCACGCTTCCTTGACTCCCTCCCCCCCAAGCTCTATCGCTTTTCACACCCCCCCCCCAAGCCTCTATGGCTTTGTACATCTCTAATCTAACAATTCCACTTTATCGGTGGGTTTTTATGCTAGCGAGATCTCTTTCCTTCGGCTGTTGTTTCAGGCAGATATAGGGGTATCCCCTATAGGGATAGAACCTGTAATTGTCTCTATAGTGAACCTGATTCAGTTGCTCATATCCTTCTGCGCTGTCCCCAATACTCTACCATGCACAGCTATTTGATCAGTCCCCACTTACCTTCCACAAGGAATTTGACTGACAATGATCTTAAAATTCTATTGTCTGATAAATTCTCGGCAATTACACTGTCTGTTGCTGAATTCTTAGCTTATGTTTGGAAGCTAAGGGTAAGGGCGCATAAATCTTAATCCCCCTTGTGCTCCTTTGGATTGTTATATTTTTTAACTGAGTTCACTATTCTTGAGAAGTTTAAAAATGATCCCCTGTTGGTGTAACTTCATGTAACTTATGATCTATTAATTCGTTCTATTAATTTATTTGTTCCATTGCCTGCCTTATTGTTCCTGTGTTATGCCAATAAAGGTCTATGTATATGTATGTAAAAATAACCCCAGAGAAC
>NW_015167814.1:3457-6748 GCF_001447785.1 Gekko japonicus
TGTTGTTAATTTTCTGTGTTTGACCAAATCTAGATTCGTCTGCCCCCTGAAGTCAACAGAATTTTGTACATCAGAAATTTGCCGTATAAAATCACAGCTGAAGAAATGTATGATATTTTTGGAAAATATGGACCCATTCGACAAATCAGAGTGTAAGTCTATGGAGTATTCCAAAACTGAGGTTTCTGTGTAAAATAACACAAGGTACAAGCTGAAACCAAGTTTGTAGTCAGGGAAGGTACAGAATGGTGGAAGACCAGTGTATATCATAAGCCATACAAAGCTAGAATTTAAGTGGGGTATTTCACAGTACAAATTTCAGAATGAGAAGATTGGGGTTGCACAGAGAAGCCTTAGCTTTTTTCTTAGGTTATTTAAGCGTCACTAGATCTGTAACATAGAAAAATACCATAAAGGAACTGTGCTTTAAAATTACTCTGGAAGTATTTCTTAGAAAACAAGAGAATTTGGAGAATTTCTGGAATTTGGGGGGGGGCAGTCAAAGTCTTTGACAATTAAAAT
Organism: Gekko japonicus; assembly: GCF_001447785.1. Classification (NCBI taxonomy): domain Eukaryota; kingdom Metazoa; phylum Chordata; class Lepidosauria; order Squamata; family Gekkonidae; genus Gekko; species Gekko japonicus. The sequence continues at coordinate 3,980 of NW_015167814.1, forward strand.
GACATTATGGAATCACATAACACCATGGTACATCATTAAGAACTGAGTCAAAGACATTATGCATATGATAGAGTGACAACAGAATAGCTGTTGTGCTGTTGTTTTAACCACTCCTCATTTGCAGGAAGATTGTACCCTTTTCAGTTGTTAGCAACTGTGCTTTTTGGGAGTACCATGCCAGATTGTGCTGTTCAGACTGTCCTTTGACGTATGCTTATGCAAATAGATGGAATTACAACATTTGTTGTACTTGATCTGTAAAGCACATGGAGGCGCCCCCCCGCCCCCCCCTGCGCAGCTGATTTTTTTTTGTCTTGCCTTTTGTGCCTCTTGAGCCTTGTAACTCACATTGGCAATATGCTGAAAAAATGCAGTTTTGCTCCCCAGCAATCTTGGTGCAGTTGGTCACTTCATTGTTTTGCGTTACTTGATGCTTCTTTCTTGATTGATAAATTTTGCTAGGTATCTGTTCTTGGCATTCATAGAGGACGCACAGTAACTTCTGATTTGTGCAGGTAATTTTAGGTACATTTAATCTAAGCAATTCCCATGAAGTTCATTGATGCTTACTCGCAAGTAGCCATGCATTGGATTGTGGCCCTAATGTTGTTAACATCATCTACAGCGTGCTTGAAACTCAAGGAGGATTACAGATATAAAAATACATTCAAACGAACCACAAAGACTTCCAATAAACAATGCAATAGGACTAGGATTACGGAAGTGTGGGGGGGAAGCCCTTTAAACCCACATCCTATCTAATGCAAGAAAAATTGCGTGAGACATTACATGCCATGAAATCAGAATATCAGCATGTAACGATTTCATGTTTTTGTGTGTGGGTGTCTTTAAAAGTAGTTTGCATGGCTGTGTGGGACAATCTAGAATGCTGAAACGCAAGTGGTGTGATTGGTGAGTGACAGAGAGGGGGAGGGGGTTTGGAATTGATGCTGTGTGGAAGATATGTATGTCAGACAAGAGTGTCTGTTAGGTATGACAGTTAAGGTTTAACAGTTAGTCAGTCAGAGCAGAGTGTGCTGTGTAAAAGCAGTTGATATGAGTTTTGTCCTGAGGTCTCTGTGTGAGAAGTTCCTGTGTGAAATATAAGAGTAAAAGTCTCTGTGTTAAGCAGATGGTTAAGTTCTGTGTTATAGGAGTTACAATTGAAAGCTGAGAGTCTAAGAAGAGTACAGTGAAAAGTGTTACAAGGTTGCTTTAACCTCCCTGTCAGTAAAAGTGAGGCTTGTGAGAGACACCAAGCATGGTTCAAATCATTCCCAGTACTGTTTACATTGTTTACCCTCGTATTTATGTTTACTTTCAATAAATCCTAATTCCTTCAAGTATCAGCAAATAATCCTTCCTCAGACCACATAGTTCCTTGAAAGGCCTAGACCCCGTGCTACAATACCAACCCCAGAAGCAAAGAAAAGAATTGGAATTTATTAAAATTCCTGGTGGCAGCCAGAATACCCAAAGAAAAATAAACCATAAGAACTTTTAAAGTAAAACTAGACCTCCCCAGATAAGAGGTCGTCACACAGCACTTAAAAAAAATTCATTTAATGTTGTATTGCTGACACATTTCCTTATGTCATTTCTGAATGCCAGTGGATTTTGTACTTTTATCCTCAATAAATATTAAAACTGTGCTTACCCTACAGAGGAAACACTCCTGAGACTAGAGGGACAGCTTACGTTGTCTATGAAGATATCTTTGATGCCAAAAATGCTTGTGATCACCTGTCAGGGTTCAATGTGTGCAACCGATATCTTGTGGTCTTGTATTATAACGCAAACAGGGCAAGTATATTGCTTTTTCTTAAACAATTTAGCAGTTGTTACCACGTAAAGATAAACTTTTAATTTCATTTGTACAAAGGCATTGTGAGAATTGTACTGGAATGACTGAAGGTAACAGGGCCTCTCTTGTGCTTTCCGTGTAATTCAAATGACCGATAACAGGTTTTGAAGCGCTCTGTGATAATATGCCTGCTGGTCCCAATAGAATGAATCGTGGGCACATGAAATCAGTATATATGAGGAATCTTATGTATTTTGAGTTTGTCCACACTTTTTGGACCGCTGGGGAGCATCAGGAAGAAGGGAGGCCTGACAGAACCTTTGTTTTGGTCAGCTTATAGAATTAAGAGTTCCTTTGCGTACAAATTCCATCTGCTTTAGTTGGACTTACAAGAAACACGGACGCAAGATCCACATTACCATAGCCCTCTTCTGTGGAGCTTGAGGCAAGATATTATATATTCACAAGAGGTCTTGTACCCTGGTGCTGACCAATCCCTGTGCCGCTTAGCTTCAGCAGGGTGGCTAATGAGCTTCTGGACTCCTCCAATGTTTGATTATAACACACTACGTTCATTAATTTGCCCTGCTCGACTGTGTAAATGAGGATTACATTGTGAATATAATGGGTCCCGAGATCCATAGGCACAAGGAAATTTTATCCCTGGGGTTGCAGGACCTACGGGGTCAAATAGACCCATGGCTGCTGTGACCCCAGGAATAAATTTTTTCCTGGTCAGAAAAAAGTGCTGGGGGGGAAGGGAATACATGAAAGATTGGCAGCCATCGATTCCTTCCCACTGACAGGTCACAGTATCCAGCCCTTAGCATTTCCTGCTTAAACCAGAATTGATTTAAGATATGTTGAAATGAGCGCCTGGAAACCGTATCGAACTCACTTGAGCCAAATCAGATCTGGATACAGCTGAGCTTGACTTAGAATCAAACTAAAACTGTGAACGTGTT
>NW_015167815.1:0-1334 GCF_001447785.1 Gekko japonicus
CTTGGGAGGGCGTGGCAAAGCTGCTAGAAAAATTGGCACCTTCGGTATAAGGTAACGGAGATCGATACAGAGACAGCTCAGAGGGCTGCACTGTAAAGGTTTTCTTCCTCACATGCTCTCTATGTGCCCACTTCTCCCTCTTCTTTTCTTTGTGCTGGCTCAGAAAGGACTGCTGAAATCTCTGCAGGGAAAATATATGACGGCAACGATAGAAACCGTCGTCGGGCATTTACCGTCGTCGGGCATTTTATGAGCCGCGCAGCAGGAAAAGGGGAGGCCTTCCCATGTGCTGAGTGGCCGCTATTCAGCCTGCAGGCCATGCGCCCCGGGGGCCGCTGCCCCGAGATTTGAAATACACACAACGAAAACAGTCCCCAGTCCTCAGTGACAGACAAAAGCCTGGAACTGGGCCAGCCCAATAGTTTAGGGGCTCAAAAAAACCACAGGCCCAAAATCCATCAAGACCTTCAGATTTTACGCTTCTCTATTTCATGGGGTCTGCCTCCGACAGCAGGAGGCCGGCGGAAACGTCCTCCGGAGTGTGCGGTACAGTCCTCGCCAAGGGCCGCGCTGCCTTGGAATCTGCATGTCTCCCGGCAGGGACTCCTGCGCCAAAAGGGCTCCTGGAAACGTGGGGAGCCTACAGATCAGAGCCCAGGAGGTGCCTCCTTGGCCGCAGCCAAGACTGTGCTTGGAGAGGAGGGCAGGGGGCCGGCCCGGGCTCAGCCGCACGGGTCTCTCCTGGGAGCCAGCTCAGCACCTGCCCTGCAGTGCAGGATGGAAGCTTTCCGCGGCCTGTCAGGTGCAGCGGCACCCCTGAAAGTTTGCCCGAGCAACCCCAAGGCAGGCCAGGAAACCCAGGCTGGCAACCTCGACCCTGGGGCACCCCCTCTTCCGCACAGCTCCTGCTCTGCCCCCTGGCATGGCTGTTGACCGGAGGAAGAAGACCCTGTGTGTGTGTGGGGTGGTGGTGGCCACTGTTCCCTCTAAGCTGAGTTAGTGTGAGCTAGCTCACATTTTTTAGCCTCTGGCTCACACTTTTTTGTCTCAGCTCAGGAAGGAATGGCAGCCCCCTGGCATGGCTGTTGACCGGAGGAAGAAGACCCTGTGTGTGTGTGGGGTGGTGGTGGCCACTGTTCCCTCTAAGCTGAGTTAGTGTGAGCTAGCTCACCGTTTTTAAGCCTCCGGCTCACACATTTTTGCCTTCGCTCAGGAAGGAGGGCTCCAGAGCGAACTCATTTATGCAGTAGCCAAACTGCTTGCTCACAGCTTTAATGCCCGTAGCTCACAAAGTAGAATTTTTGCTCACAGGACTCCACAGCTTAGAGGGAACA
>NW_015167815.1:5671-5844 GCF_001447785.1 Gekko japonicus
GGTTCAAATTCAAGATGGCGTCACTAGCGACTATAACCATTGGAAGACTCAGGACTTTTTTTGTAGAAAAAGCCCAGCAGGAACCAATTAGCATAACAGGCCACACGCAACAGCAGAAACTCATTAGCATACTAGGCCACACCCTGACAGCACAGCACATTAGCATATTAGGC
>NW_015167815.1:6179-6681 GCF_001447785.1 Gekko japonicus
GGCCTGTCATGCTAATGAGTTCCTGCAGGGTGTGGCCAACTTGGGAGCCAGCCGGAACTCCGTTCCTGTGCGTTCCTGCCCACAAATAGCCCTGGGAAGACTGGAGTTCTGGGGGGGAAATGGTCGCGTCTTGAGTTCATTTTGGTTTGTTCTATTGTAGGGGGTGGGGGGTGGGGGTGGGTGCCAGCCATGTTGGAAAACTGCCGCTGTCCCTAACCAAAAGCCTGGCGGAACATCTCTGCCTTAAGGTCCTGCAGGGCTCTGACTGTAGTAGGCAGGGAGTTCTACCAGGTTGAAAAGGCCCTGGTTGTGGTCAGGGACAGCTGGACCGCTTTGGGGCTAGGGATCACCAGTCAGTTGTTATCTGCAGAGCGTAACGCTTTTCCGGGGACATATCGGAGGGGATGGTCCCGTAGGGATCTCCTAGTTTGCAAATCCAAGTGGACTTTTTCTCACGGAAAAAAGTCAAATTGTGACACAAAGACAGATCAGCTCAGGACTC
>NW_015167816.1:0-3112 GCF_001447785.1 Gekko japonicus
GAAGAAGAAGAAGCAAATTCATGGACTGTGATCAGACTAGAATCATTTTTGCACAGTGGTGGGGTGCCGGTAGAAGTTATGGCTACACTGATCCGTCGCCAAGGGTGATATGGGTTCTCAGTGGTGGTCCAGTCCTGGTAGAGATGAGTGCCTTCTTAAACTTGTGTAGTGGCTTCCCTTCCCATGAGAAAATGTATATACCTCTCTGCTTAGTCTGCATGGATTGCCCCAAAAGGTACCCCTTGCTTTCACAGAAGGAGCCCTTCATTTTGCACCCTTCCCCCCCCCCCAGAAGAAGTCTTCTGCTCATGGGAGGAATCTTTTTGCCAATAAAAAGGGTCTTCCAGTCACGGAAGACTTTCTGTGAGCAGGACACCACCTTTGAACGCAACCCCGTGGTTTGAATCCAACCCAATCATTGTATAAAGGTAAAGGTTCCCTTGCTCGAAAGCCAGTCGAATCCGACTCTTGGGTTGCGGTGCTCATCTTCGTTTCAAAGCCGAAGAGCCAGCGCTGTCCGAAGACGTTTCCGTGGTCATGTGGCCGGCATGACTAAACACCAAGGCGCACGGAACGCTGTTACCTTCCCACTGAAGTGGTGCCTATTTATCTACTTGCAATTTCTTGCTTTCGAACTGCTAGGTTGGCAGGCGCTGTAACTAGAGACGGGAGCTCACTCCGTCATGCAGCAACTCGGGTCTCCAACTGCTGCACTACTGACCTTCCACAGCCTCACGTTCAGGGCCTTAACCACTTGCCTTATTCTTTTTCTTTCTTTGTATTTTCCTTTATGCTTATTTACTTGTGTATATTAACTTCTTGCCCATGAACCACTTCTGCAAAAACAGTCAGGGAGAGTGGAACAGAATTGTCAGCCTCTGGCCTCCTTTCTAGTCCATCATAAAAAGGGAATAATTTATACTAATTGATCGTATCAACTGCTCTCAAGGCATTTGGTACGACTTGATTCACCTCATTTCATTTCTAACCCACTTTCCCCCCTAGTGGGAACCCAAAACAGTTTACATCATTCTCTCTTCCACAGTATCATCACAACAACCCTGTGAGGTAGGTTAGGCTGGGAGTGTGCGATTGGCCTAAGGTCACTTAGTGAACTTTCATGGCAGAGTGAGGATTCGAACCCGCGTCTCCCAGAGCCTAGTCCAGCACTCGAACCACCACACCACCCTGGCTCTCTTAATTTGGATAAATTGGACTTGTTTCACTCATGCATATACTTCACATCTCATTCCCACATGAATATGGGAACCGAACTCATATAGAACAAGCTTCCTTTGACTTGGTTTGAAGGTTCTATCTATGGTGTTTGACCAAGGTGGCTTCTTAGATTAGCGTGCAAAATAGTGAACTGTTCTTTTCAGGGCTTTTTTTGTAGAAAAAGCCCAGCAGGAACTCATTAGCATAATAGGCCACACCCAACAGAAGACACTCATTAGCATATTAGGCCACACCCAGGACAGCAAAGCACATTAGCATATTAGGCCGCACCCCCGTGTTACCAGATGTGGTCATCCAGCCACACACCCCTTTTGCTTCTTATTCTGTTTACCTTGTCAAAACCCAGAGCCTTTTTTGTAGCTGGAACTCCTTTGCTTGTTAGGCCACACACCCCTAATGTAGCCAGTTCTAATGAGTTTGTGCTGTTGGATGTGGCCTATTATGCTAATGAGTTCCTGCTGGGCGTGGCCAACTCAGGAGCCAGCCGGAACTCCGTTCCTGTGCGTTCCTGCCCACAAATAGCCCTGGTTCTTTTACAGAAAAAAAGAATGACAAGCTTGGTTTATGATTATCACCTTGTATATATACAAGTATGGTCTGTAATCCCATTTCACCATATGACGGAGTGTGCATGCACACGAAAGCTCACGCCTTGCATAAAACTTTGTTGGTCTTAAAGGTGCCACTGGACTCAAACCTTGTTCTATTGCTACAGACCAACTCGGCTGCCCACTTTGCTGCATGTATGAAGCCAGCTGCCAGCAGCTGGCTTCCTGGGAGGTTTTTCCCCCCCGTATGATTATAAGAAAGCAACCCCTATTTGTATTTCACGACCAAACAGCAACCACCCGATTTCAGTTCCCAAAAGAATTAAAGAGATGACCTATATATTTTCCTCTGGCACTTGTGGCTACTGTCTGAAAGGGTACATTCCTCCACATGTAGCTGCGGATCCAGCGAGAGCGTTTGCCAATCGCTTTTGCTTCAAAGTCATCTCAACCTTAATGGTGTATGACATTTTGGAGGGCAAATATGACTTGGCTAATCATATTTTAATAGCTCTTCCTTTGCAATCGGACTGGCTCTGAATGTACCCAGTAATATTTTAATTTCTGGGCTCTGATGAGCTTAATTCCAAGCAGGTATTCAGTTTCTGCGCTGAGGAACGGGGCTCCCAGATGTTCAAGGCCAAGCGGGCTAGAAGGAGCAGCGATACAAATATAATATTTAATACAAAATGTCAGTTTGGGTGTTCCACTCAATTTCCTGGAGAGATCTTGAAAAACCTTCTTATTTAGGCTGAAGACCCAATCAATCCCATACCTCCGCCCCAGCCCCCTTGCTATGTAGCTCCACATAACTAAGTTCTCTAATTTCTGAAATGCAAATACAGAGCAGATGTAGGTAAAAGTGTGTGGGGGCAGAGAGAAAGGTTCCTTTCTTGCCACGCAACGGCCTTTTGCAGAGAAAGCAGGGACACGCAGAGGCCCACCGGGCATCCAGCGATGGCATCCAAATGTTAAAAACCAGTTCCAGGCTTGGGAAGAGGTCGTCTGGACAGCAGACTTTCAACTCCTGGATGAGAAAAGAGACCTTAACTCTTGATGAGGCAAGAGCTGTTGTGCCCAAATGAGCCGTTGCTCTGACAAAGCTATAGCTTAAGCCTTTACACTTGCACTTTGGGCTGTCTTTGACGTACTGCAGCATACATGTCTTCAGAAGGGTGGAAGAAGCTTGCCGGTTCCATGGATAACAGTCAGGGGTCATTTCCTGTGGGAGCGCACAGGAGCGGAGCTCCGACAGTAAGGAGCCCAGGGGGTGGGCACATGCAGCAAGCCCCACCCCCTGCTCCCAGCAGCCCTCAGTTGGGCCA
>NW_015167816.1:4501-6641 GCF_001447785.1 Gekko japonicus
TGTGCAGATCTGTCCGCGCAGAGGAGGGAGAGCTTGTACCTGAATAAAACTTGGTCTTAAAGGTGCCACTGAACTGTTTTGGACCGGGGGGCCGGAGGGGGCTCTGCAGCTTACCTGGCTGCTTCTTGCTCTGACTGAGGGCTGCTGGGAGCAGGGGGCGAGGCTTGTTGCATGTGCCCGCCCCCTGGGCACTTTACTGCCGGAGCTCCGCTCCTGTGCGCTCCCGCAGGAAATGACCCCTGGCGATACGTGACAACAAGAATTCCTGCCCCCTCCCCCAAGACACAGCATGGTGTAGTAGTTAAGAGAGGTGGACTGTAATCTGGAGAACAACCTCTCCATGAAGCCAGCTGGGTGATCTTGGGCCATTCACAGTTCTCTCAGAACTCTCTCAAGGTGCCTGTTGTGGGGAGGGGAAGGGAAGGCAATTGTAAGTCACTTTGAGACTCTTTAGGTCCGAGAAATACAGGGTATAAAAACCAACTCTTCTTCCTCTTCTTCTTCTTCACAGGAGAGTCCCTCCTACAAAGATGCTCTAGTTTGACTTGAACAGCGTCCCAAATATGGGAATAACAAAATACCAAAAGAGATGGCACTTCCATGGGGAAGGAGGAGGAGGAGGAGACTGGATTTATACCCTGCCCTTCACTCCCTGAAGAAGTCTCAGAGCGGCTTACAAACGCCTTTCCCTTCCCCTCCCCACAACAGACAGGTAGGTGGGGCTGAAAGAGCTCTCGTGAGGACTGCCCTTGAGAGAAGCAGCTCTGAAAGAACTTGTGACTGACCCAAAGTCACACCAGCAACTGCATGTGGGGGAGTGTGGAATCAAACCCGGTTCTCCCGGATCAGAGTCAGTGCTCTTAACCACTACACCAAAATGGCTCAGAAAGCAAGAGCTTTCTGAGAAGGTAGAGGAAGGCACCTCTTGAAAGCTCACCTCCATTCCTTAACGCCGGAGATAGCCAAACCCGTCGAGAAGAACATTTTCCTTTCTTTAAGGGCATGCCACTTCAGCACTGGGCGCATTCCCCCCCCCCCACATGAAAGCTCCTCTGCCCTCGTCTGTGGCCGCCCTGATTACAAAGCCTCGGAGAGCTTTAATTCATTTCGCCAGGCTTTGTATGTATTCCTTTCAAAGAAAAACCATCAAAATAGCATTTGAAACTCATTAGCTTTTCCGACAATGATGCTGTCATACTTGCCATGTTGCGTTGCCCGGTTTGATCAAAACACGGCATGACAAGAAGCCACTTCAACTCGCGGGACATGTTTTCCAAAGCCACACACGCAAACACACATACACATACCAGGGCATATGGGGATTCTGATGTCCCGGAGAATCCAGCAGGCTGAGCATCTGCAGCTTCTATGCGAAAGAACAAAACGAGCGTCTAGTCCTCATGGCGTCAGAGGAAAGCGTGGAGCTGCGCATGGAACTGCTGGTGAAATCTCCAGACTAGAGGGGAACGAAGCAGGCTTTTCTCTTCCACAGCTACCTTTGCCTTACCCTGGCCCCGGTCACATGGGCCGGAAAACGCGGGGGGGAAGCGCGGCTATTTGCGCCGTTGCATTCTGATGCGCTATTATGCGATCAGACGTGACGGCGGCTTCCCCGCAGCAAAGAGGACGACAGGGGAGGAAGCCGCACGCCGGAGCAATCACACCGGGAGGCTTCCATAGATGGCCTGTGGCAAAGCGTTTGCTAGTACATGCAATATACTAGTTTTTTACTGCGCAGCTTCGACGGCTTGCCACGGGAGTGCTACGCCTCCCAGATGTTCCCGTGTGATCGCGCCTGGATACTCCACGGGACTCCCGTGCCTTCAGCGGGGCAAACAGCAGGGCCCCTGATGACTTTGTTGCTATGGCTTGGTAGAGCACACAGGCCCATAGCCACAGTGGGGCACTTGGGGGCAGAGCCCCGCCATCCAGGAGCCCTGCCCCACCATCTGATGATGCCAGACACCCCCACCCCAGCGCTCCTAGCCCCACAGCCGCAACAAGGATGGGGGGGAGGGAAGTCGCCCTGCCGCTTCAGGTCAGTTTCCCTCCCCCCCCATCAGCTGTTAGATTTAACAGTTGTTCCCAGCTGTTAGATTTAACAGTTCTCTCAGTTCTCTCTGAACTCTATCAGCCCCAC
>NW_015167817.1:0-345 GCF_001447785.1 Gekko japonicus
GGTGCACGATTCATCCAAGGAAGCCATTCAGTTGTGAATATACGTGAAGGTGCCGCATGCTGAAACAGATCCTTGGTCCATCAAGGTCAGTACGGTTTATTCAAACTGGCAGCATCTCTACAGGGACTCAGGCAGAGGTCTTTCACATGACTGACGTAGAATCATAGAATGTTGAAAGAAGAAGAAGAGATTGGATTTATACCCCCACCCTTCACTACCCAAAGGAGTCTCAGAGAGGCTTACAAACTCCTTCCCCTCCCCACAACAGACACCCTGTGAGGTAGGCGGGGCTGAGAGAGCTCTGACAGAAACAGCTCTTTTTCAAGGACAGCTCTTATCAGAACT
>NW_015167817.1:1284-6555 GCF_001447785.1 Gekko japonicus
AGCACCAAGAAGACAGAGCATCACTTGCCCCAGACCGAGAGATCCTATCTATACCTTGTGTCTAATAGCCTCCAATGGACCTCTGTTCCATATTTTTATCCATAGGAGCATAAGAGAAGCCAGTGTTGGATCAGGCCAATGGCCCATCAAGTCTAACACTTTCTTACACAGTGGCCAAAAATACCAGGTGCCATCAGGAGGTCCAGCAGTGGGGCCAGGACACTAGAAGCCTTCCCACTATTGACCCCCCCAAGCACCAAGAATACAGAGCATCCCTTGGCCCAGAATCCCTATCTATACCTTGTGGCTAATAGCCACCGATGGACCTCAGCTCCATATGTTTATCCATAAGAGCATAAGAGAAGCCAGTGTCGGATCAGGCCAATGGCCCATCTAGTCTAACACTCTGTCACACAGTGGCCAAAAATACCAGGTGCCGTCAGGAGGTCCAGCAGTGGGGCTAAGACACTAGAAGCCCTCCCACTGTTGCCCCCCCCCCAAGTACCAAGAAGACAGAGCATCTCTTGCCCCAGCCTGAGAGTCCCTATCTATACCTTGTGGCTAATAGCCATTGATGGACCTCTGCTCCATATGCTTATCTAATTCCCTCTTGAAGCCGTCCATGCTTCTTGGGGTTTTTTCGTACAGTGAAGATCACATCATCAGTGTATAAGAGCTGACGATTTTAACATTAAGAGCACCACACTTTATTTAATGACTATTTTATGCTTGTTTAATGATTGTTTTTATGCTGTTTTAACTGTCTGTTATGGCATTTGCCTCTGTTGTCAGCCGCCCTGAGCCCGTTTGGGGAGGGTGTGGTATAAATCTAACAAATAAATAAATAGATAAATAAATAATATAGTCTGCCTGTAAACCCATTTCAAGGACTAATCCTTCAGTACAAATATGAAAATAGCAACGATAACGAATAACCTTGCCACACTCTGCGAAACAGCTGAAATTTCAATGAGCTATAACCTAAGAAGGGGACTTACGGTAGAGAGTCGGGTTGCCAGCTCCAGGTTGGGAAAGTCCTGGAGATTTTTTTGGGGGTGGATGCCTGAGGCAGGTGGGGTTTGGGTTCGGGTTCTCACCAGGGAATAATGCCATAGAGTCCACCTTCCAGAGCAGCCATTTTCTCCAGGGGAACTGATCTGTCACCGGAAGATCAGTTGGGATCCCAGGAGAGGGGGGGTTGCCTGAGGCGGGGGGGGGTTGGGTTAGGGGTCTCACAAGGGAATAATGCCACAGAGTCCACCTTCCAGAGCAACCATTTTCTCCAGGGGAACTGATCTGTCACCGGAAGATCAGTTGAGATCCCAAGAGATCTCCAGCCGCCACCTGGAGGCTGGCAAACCTACTGGAGAGTAAACCAAAGAAAATCCAGTTTTCCTGAATATCTGCATGGCTTCCCTGCTTGAGCGTGTAGTTCCATTTCTGACCTCTCCTTTTGCAGCACGACAGTTGACCCCCGGGAAAAACTGGACATCCTCCAGAAGACATACAACGAGATCGCAAAGACGATCTCCCGGCTCCTGGGGGAGGAGTTTAACCCCTCGATGGACGATCTGTTGCCGCTCCTGATGTACGTCGTGACTCGAGCCAGGTAGGAGACGCTCTTTCCTCCCTTTGGGGAGGCATTTGAAGCAGGGCCCCTGTTAAATACTGAGTTCTAGACGCATCGCAGTGATCCGCTCTGGTTTATTAAGTGATTTCAGCACACTACAAGGACAAGCTAGCAGGGCCGGAGCCCTGCTTATAAAGCCTGCAGAACACAACACCCAACACACACACACACTCCCGGTGATTGACTGTTTACATTACACTGCTTATCTATTGGTTAGTTCCTGGATCCAGGCGAGCTATTGTTCTAGAGAAGTAAGCTCCGCCCGTTCTAGGTACAGCTAGAGGAAAGGCTTAGGCTCAATCGGGTCACTTCGTAGAAAAAGAGGTGCAGGAGCTCATTAGCATAACTCATTAGCATAACTTATTTGCATGTGCCACACCCCCTGACATCACCGGAAGTGTGTCAGAAGGCAACACCCACTGCTCAGGCTCCACTGGACTGTTTTAGATTGCTAGCTATTGGGGGGGGGGGACATGCAGATCTGTCCTCACAGAGGAGGGAGAGCTTGTACCTGAGTAAACCTTGGTCTTAAAGGTGCCACTAGACGGTTTTGGATTGCTAGCTATGGGGGGGAGGGGAATGCGCAGATCTGCTCTCACAGAGGAGGGAGAACTTGTAGCTGAATAAAACTTGGTCTTAAAGGTGCCACTGGACTGTTTTGGACCAGGGGGCCTGGGGGGGGCCTGCAATTTACTGCTTCTTGCTCTGACTGAGGGCTGCTGGGAGCAGGGGGTGGGGCTTGTTGCATGGGCCCGCGTGCTCGCCCCTTGGGCTCTTTACTGCCGGAGCTCTGCTCCTGTGCGCTCCTGCAAGAAATGACCCCTGCATAACAGCCCCGTTGGATGATACTGGAGGTGTCCCATATCCCTGCAAGTCTACACTCTGCCCCACACCTGAAAGGAATGGGAACTGAGTGTTGGGAGGGCAGGGAAAGGTCGCTACGGCTGTGTGTATTCTGGTGGTAGCTGTGACTGCAAGCCATCTATGCGCATGGAGATTTACAGAATACAAGATTGCAGATGTTATGGTAGGAAAGGGAAAAGGACGCCATTCCTCGATGGGAAATTCCCTTAGACCAAGGATCCCCTGGAATCCTTCTGCAGGTTGTTGTTGTTGTTGTTGTTCAGTCACACAGTCGAGTCCGACTATTCGCGACCCCATGGACCAGCTCCCGCCAGGCCCTCCGGTCCTCTGCCACCCTCCGAAGCCTGCTCAACTTCATGCTCGTTGCATCTATGACACTGTCCAACCATCTCATCCTTTGCCGTCCCCATCTTCTTTGACCTTCAATCTTTCCCAGCATCAGGGTCTTCTCCAGGGAGTGCTCCCTTCTCATTGGGTGGCCAAAGTATTTGAGCTTCAGCTGCATAACACCCCCGTTGGACGATACCGGAGGTGACCCATATCCCTGCAAGTCCACACTCTGCCCCACAACTGAAAGGAATGGGAAGTGAGTGTTGGGAGGGCAGGGAAAGGTTGCCACGGCTGTGTGTCCTCTGGTGGTAGTTGTGACTGCAAGTCATCTATGCGCACAGAGATTTACAGAATACAAGATTGCAGATGTTAACGGTAGGAAAGGGGAAAGGACGCCATTCCTCGATGGGAAATTCCCTTAGACCAAGGATCCCCTGGAATCCTCCTGCAGGTACAAGCCTGCGTATGAGTAAACTCAACAACTGCCCGTACAAGTACAGCCTGCATATGAGTAAACTCAACAACTGCCCGTACAAGTACCTTCTCCATTGTGGCCCCGACCTTATGGAACCGTCTGCCTTGACTTAGATAGCCCAGGCTAGCCCGATCCCGCCAGATCTCGGAAGCTAAGCAGGGTCGACCCTGCCTAGTATTCGTACGGACAACCTCCAAGGAATTCCAGGGACGTGACGCAGAGACAGGCAATGGCAAGCCGCCTCTGAAAGGTCTCTTGCCTTAAAAACAGGTCTAGCTCGCCTCCTAGTGGTGCATAACGCTAAAAGACCTAGAACGTCTGGCTGCCAGATCATCTTGGCTGTACTACACACACTGCCGTATGGTAATGACTTAATTATTAATTAATTATGGAACAGTCTGCCCGAGGAGGTCAGGAAGGCTTCCCCCTCTCCTGGCTTTCTGCAAACTATGGGAAACTGAACTATTCAAGGGGGCTTTTCTACGCAGGCAATAGGATAGCACTGCACAAAAGGCATCACAAAGTTAATTGGATAAATTATTGGGGACTGTGGTCTGTACCACTGTATACAGTTTGCTGTGGGCTGGATCCTATTGTGTAATGTTGCATCCTTTCATGTGTCATGTTAAGAACAAGAAGACGACATTGGATTTATACCCTGCCCTTCACTACCCGAAGGAGTCTCACAAACTCCTTTCCCTTCCCCTCCCCACAACAGACAACCTGTGAGGTAGGGTAGCTTCAAGGTAATAGAGACTCTGTAGAGATCTGTAACTTCCTCAGCTAAGGAGCCTGTCCTATATTTTAACATCTGCTTCAGACCAGCACGGCGGCACACCTGAATCGAAGAAGAAGAAGAGGAAGAGGAGGAGGAGGAGATTGGATTTATACCCCGCCCTTCACTACCTGAAGGAGTCTCAGAGGGGCTTACAAACTCCTCTCCCTTCCCCTCCCCACAACAGACACCCTGTGCGGTAGGTAGGGCTGAGAGAGCTCTGAGAGAACTGCCCTTGAGAGAACAGCTCTGGCAGAACTATAGCTTGCCCAAGGTCATCCAGCAGGTGCAAGTGGAGGAGTGGGGAATCAAACCTGGTTCTCCCAGATTAGAGTCCTTGCACTCAAGCACTACACCACACTGGATACTACTGTGGGAAAGGTCGATTTGAGGAAGGATCCGGAGGAAGTGAGAGAGGTTGTAGCGCACAGTAATGAGGGGAGAAAGCGCACAGTTGTTTGACGGAGCTGGGAACTGTGTGGAAGCAGAGGTGATGGAGGTTTGTGCTGGGATATGAGAGCAGTGAGATGAAAGAGGGGAAGGCCATGGAGACTGTTTAAGGAGGGAGAATCCTTCCCCTTGCATGGCGGAAATCCTTGGTCAGAACCGATGCTCCCTCTAAGCTGTGGAGTCTTGAGAGCAAATATTCTACTTTGTGAGCTCCTGGCATTAAAGTTGTGAGCGAGCGATTTGGTGACTGCATAAATTAATTTGCTCCGGAGCCCTCCTTCCTGAGAAAAGACAAAACCCTGTGAGCTGGAGGCTAAAAAACTGTCTCCTTCCTGAGAAAAGACAAAAACCTGTGAGCTGGAGGCTAAAAAACTGTGAGCTAGCTCACACTAACTCAGCTTAGAGGGAACCCTGGACTCAGAACCCACGCGTAATGCTGAGCATAGCCTCAGAACGCAGAACAAAAGACCTGCACGGGCGGTGCCATGTACAGAGAAAGGGAAGCTTTGTACAAACCCGGAACAACCTCAGGGTTGCAGAAAAATATGAAATGGGGGGGGGGGGGAGAGAATACAGCGCGGATGAAAGCAGCCCAAAATCATAGAAGCAGAGTCTGCCTCTGTCACAATAGAAGGTCACCTAGATTTCACAAGACTGTTGTGCATTTGCAGTGGCTATTTTGGGGGTTGCTAGGCAACCCCAGCCAAGATTGATGTTTAACATCAGCAGAGGAAAGGGGGGAGGGAA
>NW_015167818.1:0-5959 GCF_001447785.1 Gekko japonicus
GGCTTTCGAGCAAGGGAACCTTTACGGCAAGGAGAGAGAAAATACCATCTCTTTCATGCCCCAAGTGGCTTTTTCTACACCAAAAGAAACCACAGCCTCATTAGGGATGTTTCTTTTAGCTGCCTTTTTCCCTATCTTTTTGTGATGGAACAACTCAAACTGCACATAGGGTATTCTCACTGTGAGTTCACCATATAACTATACATAGTCCTTTAGCTAGCAGACAGACCGTAGTTCCTCCCTCTGCCCTCCATAAACCTGCAGCAAAAAAGAGTATTTGCATTTTACAGAGCTGCCAAATTTCACATGGCTTCTGCAGCTGTGCCTTTTAACAGCAGCTGGATCTACAGACATTAGCAGGTCACCATGTTATTGCCAAGCAACAACTGTCATGTGCAGTGTTCCCTCTAAGCTGAGTTTGTGTGAGCTAGCTCATCGTTTTTTAGACTCCGGCTCACAGATTTTTGTCTTGGCTCAGGAAGGATGGCTCCAGTGCAGGCTAATTTATGCAGCAGCCAAATTGCTTGCTCACAACTTTAATGCCGGTAGCTCACAAAGTAGAATTTTTGCTCACAAGACACTACAGCTTAGAGGGAACATGCTTTATGGCACATTTACCACAGTTTTGCAGCACTTCCAGTAAGAGACTAGGTAGAGCAGGTTGCCTGCCACAGTACTAGATCACTCTAGCAGTATGGTTGCCAACCTCCAGGTGGTACCGGGAGATCTCCCACAATTACAACTTATCTCCAGATGGCTAAGGTCAGTTCCCCTGGAGAAAATGGCTGCTTTGGAGGATGGACTCTATGTCATAATACCTCACTGAGGTCCCTTCCCTCCCTGAACCCTGCCCTCCCCAGGCCCCACCCCCCAAATCTCCAGGAATTTCCCAACTCAGAGTTGGCATACTTATCTAGCTGTCTCTAGAAACTCTATGGTTATCTTACCATAGAGAAGAAGAGGAGATTGGATTTATACCCCACTCTTCACTCAGAGTCTCAAAGCAGTTTACAATCTCCTTTCCCTTCCTCTCCTCACAACAAACACCCTGTGAGGTTGGTGAGGCTGAGAGAGTTCTGAGAGAACTGCTCTTGAGAGAACAGCTCTGAGAGAACTTGTGACTAACCCTCGGTCACCCAGCTGGCTGCATGTGGAGGAGCGGGGAATCAAACCCGGTTCTCCAGATTAAAGTCTGCCACTCTTAACCACTACACCAAACAAACTCTCTATGATCTTTGCCAATTCTAGGTGGCTCTAGGAATTGCCTCAGTTTTGTTTAACATTTTTCTCTCCTGGATGATTGACAAACAGGAACCCTTCATAGTGCTCTTGACCACCAGGACTCCAACTGCTGTTTGGTGGAGCAGCCAGAGCGGAGGGGGGGTGACTAGTGTAGAGATCTGGGAAAGTCCTAGAGAGTCGCTCAGTGCCATGCAATCAATTTCTTATGACTCCCCCCTCTCCAAAATAAAAAACCCCACTATGAGCCATATTCTTTTTCAAGCAGTAGCAAGCTGCTGTTTCCTGTCAAGGGCTAAACAGTGAACTAGACCCAAAGACAAGCTGGAAAATTTACTCATCTTTTGCACAGTTTTGTCCTGGCTACTTTTTGTTGCTTGTGAATACAAGATTCCTAGTCTTATCTTAGATGTAATAAATTGGCAATACATTGGACTTCGTTTCCTGAACAGTGGAACAGGAGACTTTCGGATTTTGACCAGCCTTATGTACAGCTTTTCTCTCTCTCTGATATAATAAACATACATTTAAAAAGCAAGATCCCTCGTGAAGCACCCGAGGCTCTTATTTGCTTCAACCTCACAGCCTTACGGTACTGATTTCTACAGATACAGCCACTCTTCTGGCTAGCTGCTTATTCCAGAAGAGCCACAGGCATTTGGTAACATTACTGACACTTCCCCTGTTCGGCCTCAGGAAAAATACCGTTTTCTGTGGAAAGCAGAGAGCCTGTCTCCTACTGCTCATGCCAAGTTCCCGTCGGAGGAGATGTCAAGGCTAAGGCTTACGGGGAAAGAACGCCGGAATCCTTGGAGTGGCTCTGAGTCAAGGACACTGTCCTTTGCTGCCCTCTCTCCATCAACTGGGCTTTCACGGAAACACGCCACGTATTCCACCCAGAGATTCCAAGAAGGGAAACTCCAGTGTGGCCTGGAGCACCGTTTTATTATGTGCACTATGTGATGTAAATAAGGGTTGCCGTCTTTTTTTGCTTTATAGACAGAGCCTCCGAGCCTCCAATAGCTCCATGACGAGCAAGGTTTAACAGGCCTGTCTTTCCTGGCATGCAGATGCAGCGATGTGGGGGGGGGAGTGAGAACAAAGCCTCTGTTTGTCATTGCTTTCTGATTTGTTGCACACTGTTAAAAAGCGTAACAGCGTTCCGTGCGCCTCGGCATTTAGTGACACAGCTATGCATAAAACTCGAACTCTGGGCTTATGCTTCCTGGACCAGTATCTGACCAAGGCTTTTCAGGAAGGAAGTCTCCTAGGCCAACCACGCAAGCCGATAAAACCCTGTTCCTCTTTAGCGGCTTGGAAGGGAGCCTCCAGCCAGGGTGTTTCTCTGGACCTGCTCCTGCAACCAATGATTGTAATATGAGACCAGCTGCAATGTAGCCTGCATTCATATTGGCAATCCGTGCCCTGCTCCAGCCAATATGCACCTCCCCCTCCCCATACCATTCCAAGCAATCTGGACACAAAGCACCTACACCTTTCCCCTTATATCTCTGAACCAAAAAGGACTAGAGATGGTTTTTTTTAAAAAAAAAATGAATGCTAGGAAATCAGGGAAACTATCAGACTGTTCTAATAGATTGTTTAACTGTTATTGTACTATAGCACAACAGCAATTACTGATTTTTTTAAAAAAGAGCAAGAGTCCAGTAGCACCTCAAAATTTGTGAAAGGGTATGGGCTTTCATGAGTCACTGCCCACTTCAGATACAGCTAGAATGTGAGTTCATCTGTCCTTATATCTTGGAAAGTGGAGTGATTTCAGATGCCGAATGACAATAGCAGCAAATGACAATAGCAGACTTGATTGGATTAGGTTTGATATGCAGAAGAGTGGCAGGTGTGGAGAAATCAACACTGGTAATGAGACAGTAATGAGCTGCGGTGGCTCAAGTGGTTAAGACGCTGAACTGCAGGCTGTGGAAGGTCAGTAGTTCAGCAGTTCGAGACCCGGGTGCCACATGACGGAGTGAGCTCCCATCTCTAGTTCCAGCTCCTGCCAACCTAGCAGTTCGAAAGCAAGAAATTGCGAGTAGATAAATAGGTACCATTTCAGTGGGAAGGTAACAGCGTTCCGTGCGCCTCGGCATTTAGTCATGCCGGCCACATGACCACGGAAATGTTTTTGGACAGCGCTGGCTCTTTGGCTTTGAAACGGAGATGAGCACTGCAACCCTAGAGTCGGATTCGACTGGCTTTCGAGCAAGGGAACCCTTTACCTTTAATGCATTGTCTTGAGTTTCTTTATCAGAGACTTCCGAATTGTAACTGATAATGTAGCTTAAGAAATGCATCCTCCTGGAGTGAATTGAGACGTAGGTTTCCTGTCTCTTTACCAGTGCTGATTTCTCCACATCTACTATCCCTCTACATATCACACCTAATCCAATCAAGCCTGCTATTGACATTTACCTGCTATTCTCATTTGGCATCTGAAATCACTCCACTCTCCAAGATACAAGGACAGGTAGACTCACATTCTAGCTGTATCTGAGGAAGTGAGCAGTCACTCATGAAAGCTCATAGGTAAAGGTAAAGGTTTCCCTTGCTCGAAAGCCAGTCGAATCCAACTCTAGGGTTGCGGTGCTCATCTCTGTTTCCAAGCCGAAGAGCCAGCACTGTCCGAAGACGTTTCCGTGGTCATGTGGCCGGCATGACTAAACACCAAGGCGCACGGAATGCTGTTACCTTCCCACCGAAGTGGTACTTATTTATCTACTTACAGTTTCTTGCTTTCGAACTGCTAGGTTGGCAGGAGCTGGTACCAAAGAGCCACGACAGCCCATCATGAAAGCTCGTACCCTGCCTCAAATTTTAGTCTTTAAGGTCCTACTGGAATCTTCCTCTTTTTTACTGCTACAGACAGACTAACATGGCTGCCCATCTTGGGTTTTTTTAAAAAAACAATCCCTTGAAAAGCTCTGTAGTGGAACAGCATGGAAAATGGCAGAAGTGAGCAGCTAATGGAAGGGAAATAGCACAGAGTGGGTTGGATGTTCAGAAACACACAGCGTCCCATCCACATGGCATGCAAAACGTCCTCGCACTGCTCTGTTTCAAGGACAATCATGGCAAGGCAGGTTTGGAACGAAACTTCCATGTAGAAGCATCAAAGCTGCTGATCATAAGTGCTTTAGTAAAGTAAAGGTAAAGGTTCCCTTGCTCGAAAGCCAGTCGAATCCGACTCTAGGGTTGCGGTGCTCATCTCCGTTTCAAAGACAAAGAGCCAGCGTTGTCCGAAGACGTTTCCGACATGACTAAACACCAAGGCGCACGGAACGCTGTTACCTTCCCACCGAAGTGGTACCTATTTATCTACTTGCAATTTCTTGCTTTCGAACTGCTAGGTTGGCAGGAGCTGGAACTAGAGACAGGAGCTCACCCCATCTTGCGGCACCTGTGTCTTGAACCGCTGAACTACTGACCTTCCACAGCCTGCAGTTCAGTGTCTTAACCACTTGAGCCACCGCAGCTCAATAAGTGCTTTACCTGGGATTAAACTTCAGTGGGCCCATTGAGGGCTCAAACAAGAATGACACATCCACAGAATACAGAGCGCAGGATCTTGCAGCCTGCATTTGCCCTAGGCCAGTGGTGGCGGACCTATGGCACGGGTGCCAGAGGTGGCACTCAGAGCCCTGTCTGTGGGCACGCGCGCCATCGCCCCAGCCAGGCCCAGACCATCATTAAAGTGTTGAATTCTCTGCCAAATAATTTTAAGTAAATGAAAGCATTTGGGATTGCTTTCCTTACTTTGTTTGGATCGTCTTAAGTTAACGTATGAGTTGCTTTTTCTAAAGTAAAACCTCCGTATTCAGGTTAAATTGCCGTGTTGGCACTTTGCGATAAATAAGTGCATTTTGGGTCGCAGTTTGGGCACTCGGTCTCTAAAAGGTTCTCCATCACTGCCCTGGGTAATGCAAGGAAGGGAGAAACGTTTTAGCACTGCAGTCATCTTCATTCAGTTTTTTTTATTTTGGGGGGAAACGGCTCTTTTGTTAGTGTTTTAAAGTGAAACTGTGTGGACGGCGAAGAGTTAAACCACCTCTCCCTTCCCTGCATGACCCCAAGGCAAATCGGCAGGGGTCTGTAATTCGTGTTTGATGAATGGAATCTATGTCAGCCATTTGAATCCTTGAGTAAACATACATGAGGATTGTGCCGCATGAGAATAAGCCGTAAATTAGGGCCTTGAGGATTTTGTGGCTGACGTTTTTTCACCACAAGGAGGAATTCATTAAGCAGCCCCCATTTCTCAGCTCTGGCTCCCATCCAACTCCCCATATTATTAAGAGAAATAATACCAGCTTAGCTTGCAGGGAAGTTGTAAGGCTTCCTGAGATAATGGGCAAGAATCGCTTTCAGCATCAGGAAAGCACTACCAGAAATATTGTCATTAAATATATCCAAGAAGCTGCTGAGTAGGAATTCAAATGTAGATTTAACACTACGAAATTTAACACTACGAAGAGTAATAGGGATTGGGAGCAGAGTTCCCTCTAAGATGAGTGAGTGTGAGCTAGCTCACAGTTTTTTAGCCTTCAGCTCACACCTTTTTGTCTTTGCTCAGGAAGGAGGGCTCCAGAGCAAACTAATTTATGAAGCAGCCAAATCACCCACTAACAACTTTAATGCCAGTAGCTCGCGAAGTAGAATTTTTGCTCACAAGACTCCACAGCTTAGAGGGAGCATTCCTCTTAAT
>NW_015167818.1:6323-6781 GCF_001447785.1 Gekko japonicus
TAATAGGGATTGGGAGCAGAGTTCCCTCTAAGCTGAGTTAGTGTGAGCTAGCTCACAGTTTTTTAGCCTCCGGCTCACACATTTTTGTCCTAGCTCAAGAAGGATGGCTCCAGAGCAAACTAATTTATGCAGTAGCCAAATCGCTTGCTCCCAACTTTAAGGCCAGTAGCTCACAAAGTGGAATTTTTGCTCACAAGACTCCACAGCTTAGAGCGAGGATCGCTCTTAATGCTTATTTATTTATTTTATATCCCGCCCTTCCCAAATGGGCTCAGTGTGGGTAACCTCAAAGTGCCTAGCAATCAACAGTAAATTAATACAATTAAATCTAAAAAAACAGCTTAAAAACAACTAAGGGAAGGGTTTGCTTCAGGTTTGCTTCAGCTCTGTTTTCGACTTCGGTTTGTTTTCAGAGATTTCTGTCCTCCGAGGCCTCTTGCACTGTTCATTGGATGCCT
>NW_015167819.1:0-1510 GCF_001447785.1 Gekko japonicus
TCTTCTTTGACCTTCAATCTTTCCCCCCCTATTCTTCCACTTCAAGTCCCAAATGCCTTCCCTTCTTGTAACTTTCTGCGAACAAAGTAGGTGAAGGAACATGCCATCACCTCTTTAAGACAGCACGAGTAACCTCTTTTGTTTTTTTCCAGAATGTACAAGTACTCCAGATTTAAATATCTATTTAAAAAAAAAGAATCATATGAGGGCTCAGATGGATGAGATGAACACACGTTTTGTTCCATATAAACTGTGAGCTCAGATACCCTCAGTTAGCCTTGGGGCCATGCAGAAAAAGGAGAGGATGGCATAACTTTTCCATTTCCACTCAGTTTCAGTATTTGAAATCGGCCTCCTGCAATGCGGCTAGCATTTTAAAAGGGCAAAAGATGTTTTAAAGGACACCATTTTATCTTAAAATGCTAAGAGCAGTGTTGGTTTCAAAAAGCAAAGCCGTGGAGGTTGGAGGGTTAAACCCCCCTCTCCCTTCCTCGCATGGCCCCAAGGAAAATTGAGGCTCAGCGCTCTACATTTTGCATTTTAGTCTGCTTGAGCACTAAGTTCTGTAAAAGGAGCCTAAAACTACAACTGCCAGATAACCAGGGTTCCATTGTAGACAAAGCTGGTTCCTTGGATTAAATTGCATGAGCAGAACAGCTTTTCACGCCTAAGATGACCAGGAGGGTGAAAATAACCGCCCCCACGTTCCTTAAACCAAAGACCAGCAGCAAGGATTCTGTCTTGACAGCTTGATTGCCAAGTGCAATCCCCTCGTTAATTGAAATGCCCAGACTCTATAGCCTTTTCAAAAACTGGGGCCGCTGACGGAAATGCCAACCAAACAGACTTTCTGCCTTGAGAGCACTGCCGACGCCTCCGGACCATGAGTGCAAAATGGCAAAGCGGCCTGGCAACTTCCCCGCACAAGCAATTGAAATATTCGCCTGGCGCTACCTCGGCCTTGCTAATTGCTGTGTGGCGAATGGTCCCCTTACAAGCTCTTAATCTTTGTGCTTCGGGAGCAGTGCCCGTTTCTACAGTCACTCGTGAGGCTCCGGTAACCAGCCTCCCAAAATCACAACGACAACGTCTTACCTCTCTATATTCGCCTGGCGCTACCTCGGCCTTGCTAATTGCTGTGTGGCGAATGGTCCCCTTACAAGCTCTTAATCTTTGTGCTTCGGGAGCAGTGCCCGTTTCCACAGTCACTCGTGAGGCTCCGGTAACCAGCCTCCCAAAATCCAAACGACAAGATCTTCCCTCCTTCCAACACCTTCTATTTCCCCTTTCAGCAACGGCAGCTGGATCTTTGTTCAGCGTCCTCTCTGCTTTCTTGGCTGGCTGTATCTTCAGCCCCAGGGGCAACGAGAAATAGCTTGCCCGTTCCATCTTGGACAACCTCGCCGCTGTTAAGACTTGCTTAAAATTACCCAGGCCTACTTCGTATCGGTATTTTGCTCTCATGCCAGCTTCAAGGAATCCTTGAGCTGGATGGAATCTAGCGACTCTT
>NW_015167819.1:5580-5816 GCF_001447785.1 Gekko japonicus
AGAACTTGCAACTGACCCAAGGTCACACCAGCAGCTGCATGTGGAGGACTGGGGAATCAAAACCGGTTCTCCCAGATGAGAGTCCGCACACTTAACCACTACACCAAACAAATTTCAAGTACCATAAGTTAACAAACTTAGTTATGTCTCTACTTAATAACGTTTCTATGGCCCCGTTCACACAGAGAAGTCGCCGCGCTAAAGACACGAATGACAGGCGGATTTTTCGTGCGCGA
>NW_015167819.1:6221-6604 GCF_001447785.1 Gekko japonicus
CCCCCCCCCCCCCCCCCCCCCCCCGCGTTTTCTGGCCTGTGTGACCGGGGCCTATAATTACAGTCTGAAAACTAAATGCCATTAATAGAATACAAAATCTGGATATATTTTTTTTTGGTAGGTAACAAACTCTACTAGGATTTGATGTGATATACTCAAAAAAGGAAAACCACTGTTCAGCAAAAACATTTTTTTCTTTGATGGTACTTTTGCCACAACCAATTGCATCGCTAAGTTTATCCATGAGCATCAGAGGTTTCATGGGCTCTGCAGATTTTTTTTTTTTAATGTTGCTGGTGGCAGCAGCACGAGACTCTCCACTGACTGACCGAAGGTAAGTTGTGGCAGCCGTTTTGTGTGTGGCTCCGCCTCCTGCAGCAGCC
>NW_015167820.1:0-6488 GCF_001447785.1 Gekko japonicus
CACAGCACCTGAAACAGACCTGGGTCTGGTCAGTATCCAGGTGGGAGATTTACTGGGAATCCTATTCATGTCTCCTGATGGAAGAAGATGGGATGTAAGCGGACAATAATTATAAAAGCCAATAGTGATTCATAAAACATTACAGACAAGATACTTAGGTGTTAATATTCCAGAGAGGAGGCAGAGTAAAATTCATAATTCAATTGTACAATTTTTGTACAAAATTCATAATTCAATTGTACAATTTTCATTATGTTCTTCTTTAAGGGAGACTCAGTTCCAGGTGATGTTTCAATGGTATATGACCCCAGCAAAGTTAAATAAGATCCTGAAAACTAATCCAATTAAGTGCTGGAAATGTCATGGGAACACGCAGGTTTCTTTCATCTGTCGCGAGTCGGCTGCTATGCCCAGAGGTGCTGATTTCAAATTACTAGGGTAATTTTTCAAATCACAGGTAAAAGAATAAGATCGGAGACCTTAATTCCGTTATTGAATACTTTAGAGGAAGGTCAAAGTGTTCCAGTTCTGTGACTGCAGAAACTTCCACTTGTCATAAAGGACTAGATAAGGTGTGTCAAACTCATTTGTCACGAGGGCCGGATCTGACATAAATGTCACTTTGTTGGGCCGGGCCATATGTGCCATAAAATGTAATGCCAGGTACCGGAAATATAAACTTTATAGTGGACACGGGCAAACCCAATTCACAATATTATTTTTTTTACTCAAAAATGCCCACCCTTCCACTTCCACTTCCCATTACGCATTAGCAGTGGGATGGTATACAGGGGCATAATGCACAGCCTCTGCCATCTGGCAATAAAGGTAATCAGTTGCTTGGGGGTCAAATAAGATCCCTGGATGGGCCGGTCCCAGCCCACGGGCCATATGGTTGACACCCCTGAACTAGATCAACAGCGGCATCAGCACCAGTAATTAAAGGGGTGATTAATTAAGGCACTGGGGATTGTAGAAATGGATACCAACAGCAGTGTTGGTAAAAATGGGCCTCGACCAGTGTTCCCTCTAAACTAAGTCAGTGTGAGCCAGCTCACACTTTTTTAGCCTCCGGCTCACATTTTTATCTTGGCTCAGGAAGGATGGCTCCAGAGAAAACGGATTTATGCAGCAGCCAAATCGCTCGCTCACAACTTTAATGCCAGTAGCTCACAAAGTAGGATTTTTGCTCACAAAACTCCACAACCTAGAGGGAATATTGGCCCCAACATCCTATCTTGGAATTCAACCTGTGATGATGTCATAGCCTTTTAAAGAGTTGATTGCAGGGGTCATTTCATGCGAGAGCGCACAGGAGCGGAGCTCCGGGAGTAAGGAGCCCTAGGGGCGGGCACATGCAACAAGCCCCGCCCCCTGTTTCTAGCAGCCCTCAGTCGGGCCACAAGGAGCAAGAAGCAGCCAGGTAAGTTGCAGAGCCCCCCCCCACCTTCAGGTACAAGCTCTCCCTCCTGTGCGAGGACAGATCTGCACGTCCCCCCCCCAATAGCTAGCAATCCAAAACAGTCCAGTGGAGCCTGAGCGGTGGGTGCTGCCTTCTGACACACTTCCGGTGATGCCAGGGGGTGTGGCATATGCAAATAAGTCATGATAATAAGTTATGCTGATGAGCTCCTGCACCTCTTTTTCTACAAAATGACCCCTGGTTGATTGATTAACCTAGACTAGCCTGAGCATGGCAGAGTTCAGAGGCTAAGCAGGGTTGGCCGTGGTGAATACTCGTAGACCACCAAGGTCTACTATGCTGCTATGCAGAGGAAGGCAAATGCATTATCACCAGTGTTCCCTCTAAGCTGAGTTAGTGTGAATTAGCTCACAATTTTTTAGCCCCCGGCCAATACATTCTCGTCTTAGCTCAGGAAGGATGGCTCCCGAACGAACTTAACTTACGCAGTAGCCAAATGGCTCGCTCACAACTTTAATGCCAGGAGCTCACAAAGTAGAACTTTTGCTCACAAGACTCCACAGCTTAGAGGGAGCATTAATTATCACCGCTGCTCATAGAATCCTAGAATCACAGTGTTGGGAGGGGCCATAGAAGCCACCGAGTCCAACCCACTGCTCAATGCAGGATCAGCCTAGACTAGAGCATCCCCAGCAAGGGTTTGTCCAGCTGCTGCTTGAAGATTGCCCAACTCAAAAAGTTATTCCTAAGATCCACCTTCCCGCTCTTAGACAGCCAGTTTGGTGTAGTGGTTAATTCTGTGGACTCTAATCTGGGAGAATTGTGTTTGATTCCCCACTCTTCCACTTGCAGCTGCTGGATGACCTTGGGCAAGCGAGAGTTCTGTCAGAGCTGTTCTTGAAAGAGTCGTTTTCTGAGAGCTCTTTCAATCCAATCTCCTCCTCCTCCTCCTCCTCTTTCTTTTCTGTCACTCTCCAAGTGTTTTCAGAAAGTGGGTGGAGCCCGGTCAGGCACTGCCTAGCAGGGCTTCTGACTGGCCCCTGGAGATATGATTCCTGGGCAAATTTTAAAAAAGGGGCTGCATTTTGACCCACGGCTTCGCCTGATTTCCTCCACAGTTTCGTGATCCTAAAAAAAACCAGGATCACGAAACTGAGGGGGAAATCGGGCGAAGCCACAAGTAAAAATGCAGCCCCGCGGCTTCGGATGTGAAATTGACCAATAGTGTTGGGGCAAACGGCAGCGCAACCGCGAGGCAGCTCTAGTACGAAATCAGCCTCAGTCTTTCTCAATTGCTGGTATTACTTCCTGGTATTGCTATTTAGAGGAGCTGCGGTGGCTCAAGTGGTTAAGACGCTGAACTGCAGGCTGTGGAAGGTCAGTAGTTCAGCTGTTTGAGACCCGGGTGCCGCATGACGGAGTGAGCTCCTGTCTCTAGTTCCAGCTCCTGCCAACCTAGCAGTTCGAAAGCAAGAAATTGCAAGTAGATAAATAGGTACCACTTTGGTGGGAAGGTAACAGCGTTCCGTGCGCCTTGGTGTTTAGTCATGCCAGCCACATGACCACGGAAACGTCTTCGGACAGCGCTGGCTCTTCGGCTTTGAAACGGAGATGAGCACCGCAACCCTAGAGTCGGACTTGACTGGCTTTCAAGCAAGGGAACCTTTACCTTTACCTTTACTATTGCTATTTTACTCTTGCTTTAGAGTGTTTCTAATTGCCTTAAGTAGAATTTTTTTTAAAAAAATGCAAGCATTATAATAATGTGATTAGCATAATTACACCGACAAGTTTTGCAGGATTCTGTTTCAGATCTACAAATGGTGCAAAAATACAGAGCAGAAGGTTTGACTTGCATGGGATGGGCGGGAAACTGGTATAGGATTTTCAGGTTGAAACAGCAGGGGGGAGAGGCTCAAAGTCATCCCTAGGGGGATTGAGTTTCACAGTGGGAGAGACCACGCTGGAAACAATATTAAATCAAATCCTACCTCTCCTAAAGAGCAGAAAATCTCAGAAGATCACAGGTTTCATACATTACTCCAAACAAACCTGAGTTTGCCATTAAACTCAAACAGGGAATTTGCCACGCAACAGGAAATGGCAACCCTGGCTCCCTGTCGATTGTACCTGTAAGGTGTTTGCAAATGTGTTAGGCTCAAACTTTTTTTGTTTTTTTCTTCAGATTCTGAGATCCAGAAGCAAAAGCAAGAGATGTGCCTATAAGTCAAATTGTAAGCACAGTGAGGGGAATCTTGGTACAGCCGGGAAATCTTACCTGACAGAAAATAAGTTCTGGGCTGAGCTTCTGTTTTCTTTCCTCCTTCTTTCCTTGGCCAAGCCATAGTTCTGTCAGAGCTGTTCTATCAAGGACAATTCTGGAAAGAGCTCTCTCAGCCCCACCTCCCTCACAGGATGACTGTTGTGGGGAGGGGAAGGGAAAGGAGTTTGTAAGCCACTCTGAGTGAAGGGCGGGGTATAAATCCAATCTCCTCCTCCTCCTCCTCTTCTTCTTCTTCCTCCTCCTCCTCCTCTTGCAGATATCCAAGCCAGGGTATGGCTAGAAGAACAAGTCAAAGGGGTCTTGGGCCCTGGCTTGGATATCTATCAAAGGGTGGCTGTACCTGAGGCCACTGTTGCTTGAGCAGGTGAGCAGGACGAAGTCATCAAGGAACACAGCAGTGGTGCTTCTCTGAGGCCTTTTCTTGATGTCTCATGGCTGGGTGTGGTTGCCATTAATTAATCAACTATCGTGTGCCAGTGCATGTAGTAGAGCTGGGAGATCCTAAGATTGTCTGGCAGCCAGAAGTTCTAGCTCTTTTAGCGTTATGCGCCACCAGGTGACGAGCTAGACTTGTTTTTAAGACAAGAGACATTTCAGAGGTAGTTTGCCATTGCCTGCCTCTGCGTCACGACCCTGGTATTCCTTGGAGGTCTCTCATCCAAATACTAACCAGGGCCGACCCTGCTTAGCTTCCGAGATCTGATGAGATCTGGGTAGTCTGGCCTATCCCAGTCAGGGCACTGAGGCTATGAGAACACATAGAAGGGTGTGGTGGTGGAAAGCACCGTTCAGTCCCAACTGACTTATGGTGAATCCTCATGGAATTTTCAAGGCAAGAGATGTTCAGAGGCGGCTTGAAAAATTTCCTGCCTCTGCGTAGCAACCCTAGACTTCCTGGGTGGTCTCCCATCCAAATACTAGCCAGAGCCTACCCTAATTGGCTTCCAAGATCTGATGAGGTCAGTCAAGCTTGGCCTACCCAGCTCAGAGCAGAAGGGTGTCGGAGGTTGTCCTTTTCCTTTCTCTTTTCATAGAATCATGGAATGTTAGAGTTGGAAGGGACCTTCCAGGTCATCTAGTCCAACCCCCTGCACTCTGCAGGAGCATACCTGAAAGACAGCCCTACATAACTACAGCATACCTGAAAGAGGGTCGTCCAGCCTCCGCTTGAAAACGTCCAGCGAAGGAGCATCCACCACCTCCTAAGGCAGTCTGTTCCACTGCTCGACCGCTCTTACAGTTAGGAAGTCTCTCCTGATATTTAGCCGGTAACGACTCCCTTGTAATTTCCACCCATTAGATCTAGTCTTGCAATCAGGAGCAAGAGAGATCTGCTCCATCTTCTACATGACAGCCCTTCAAATACTTGAAGACTGCAATCCTGTCCCCTCTATGCCTTCTCTTTCCCAGGCTAAACATACCCAACTCTTTCAGTCTTTCCTCATAAGACCTGGATTCCAACCCTCTCACCATCCCGGTCTCCCTCTTCTGGACACGCTCGAGCTTGTCAACATCCTTCCTAAAATGTGGTGCCCAAAACTGGACACAGGACTCCAGGTGAGGCCTGACCATAGCAGAATATGTCTTTTCCCATACAAATGTTCTTAAACAAATCTAGAAACTTTTGAGATTTCTGGAATGTAGATTGCAAGCTAACTGAAGGAGAGAAGAAGAAGAGATTGGATTTATACCGCACCCTTTACTCAGACACTCAGAGAGGTTCACAATCTCCTTTCCCTTCCCCTCCTCACAACAGACACCCTGTGAGGTAAGTGGGGTCTAAGGCCCACACTAACCAATCCTGAGAAATCTGAGAGCCAGACCATACAGTGTTTTTCTGCTTAGACTTCTTTTGGGTCACAGGGACTGACCCACAGAGAATGACTTAAAAAAAAACAGTTTTCCTATGAGGAACACTTTCCCTATGAGGACAGGTTAAAGCGCTTAGGGGTCTTTAGCTTGGAGAAACGACGAGTGAGGTGTGACATGATCAAGGTTTATAAGATTATGCATGGGAAAGAGCATGTAGAGAAAGAAGTACTTTTCTCCCTTTCTCACAATACAAGAACTCGTGGACACTCCATGAAATCGCTGAGCAGTCGGGTTAGAACAGATAAAAGGAAGTCCTTCTTCACCCAAAGAGTGATGAACACATGGGATTCACTGCCACAGGAAGTGGTGGCGGCTACAAGCATGGACGGCTTCAAAAGGGAATTAGATAAGCATATGGAGCAGAGGTCCATCAGTGGCTATTAGCCACAAGGTATAGATAGGGGCTCTGGGGCAAGTGATGCTCTGTCTTCTTGGTGCTTGGGGGGTCAACAGTGGGATGGCTTCTAGTGTCCTGGCCCCACTGGTGGACCTCCTGATGGCACTTGGTATTTCTGGCCACTGTGTGATACAGAATGTTGGACTGGATGGGCCTTTGGCCTGACCCAACTTTGGCATCTCTTATGTTCTTAAAAAGGGTTTAAAAGAAAATAATATGAACAGCAACTCAAATGTTTTGTTTATAGAGTTGCCAGATCCCCCAGCCACTGGTGGGGATGTGGGGGGGGGGGTAATTACTCGAAATAGGCAGTCTCCACTAAGTCTTGGGCAATTAGCCTGGAGATGGCTTAAGAGGTGGAGAACGAGGATTGAGACACTGTACTCAGAGCGCTCTCAAGACAACCAGGCAGTTATTCTACTCGAAAGGTTTTTATTGGGGGGGGGAATGAAACAGGGTAAAACAAGGGTATACACAGCAGATGCATACAAGAGCTAACTAGGGAAGTCAAG
>NW_015167821.1:0-2731 GCF_001447785.1 Gekko japonicus
TCTGCCAAGGGAGAAGGAAAGGGTCTTCCGGCTGCACAATGCCCCACTGCAGGGGCCTGCTAAACTATGCACCGTGCACCATGGGGGGGGGGGGTTTGCTGGAGTAAATGGAAGAGGATGGTGGCAGCGGCTACAAGCATGGACGGCTTCAAGAGGGAATTAGATAAGCATATGGAGCAGAGGTCCATCAGTGGCTATTAGCCACAAGGTATAGATGGGAACTCTCAGGCTGGGGCAAGGGATGCTCTGTATTCTTGGTACTTGGGGGGGGGGAAGCAATAGTGGGAGAGCTTTTAGTGCCCTGGCCCCACTGCTGGTCCTCCTGATGGCACCTGATACTTTTGGCCACTGTGTGACAGAGTGTTGGACTGGATGGGCCATTGGCCTAACCCAACATTGGCTTCTCTTATGTTCTTATGTAGGATGGTGGTGATAGTGGTAAGCCCCCTTGAGCGTAGCAGGAAGCAACCAAAATGGCAGGTGCACGGAGCAGCCCATCTCAAGTAGTTAAACTTCACAGAATAACATCTCAGGTGGGCTTGGGACTCTCTCAAGACGACCTCTATGCTATCCCTACCCGGGATTTGAACCGAGGCCTTGGATATGACATCCCCATGCCTTTCCATCCTGTGGTCTTCGTGCCTGCTCTCCAGGGGCCATTTCCTGCAGGAGCGCACAGGAGCGGAGCTCCGGCAGTAAAGAGCCCAGGGGGCGGCACATGCAACAAGCCCCACCCCCTGCTCCCAGCAGCCCTCGGTCAGAGCAAGAAGCAGCCAGGTAAGTTGCAGAGGCCCCCTCCCTGCCCCCCCGGTCCAAAACAGCCCAGTGGCACCTTTAAGGCCAAGTTTTATTCAGGTACAAGCTCTCCCTCAGGCCAAACCCCCGTCTTCGCCCCCCCCCCCAATAGCTAGCGATCCAAAACAGTCTAGTGGCGCCTGAGCGGTGGGTGTTGCCTTCTGACACACGTCTGGTGATGTCAGGGGGTGTGGCCTATGCAAATAAGTTATGCTAATGAGTTCTGCTAATGAGCTCCTGCACCTCTTTTTCTACAAAATGACCCCTGCTGCTCTCTATGGCTTATGTCAACAACAAGACTGCAGGGGATTAACTGTAGGGCATGAACTATTGCCCTCTGCTGGGTCATGGTCCTCCACACCACAGGGGGGGTGAGTGGACAGAGGACTGCTGCCCAAGCAGGTGAGAAGCCTGTTCAGCCTCTCAATGCTCTTTTGCTGCTGGCCGCAAGTTGGGCACTGACGTCTGGCCAGCAGCTTCATTGTGTCTCCCGTTGGTCACACGGGTGCCTCTCCCAAGAGACTGGTCAGATTTATCACAGCTGACATATTTAGTAAACAACATTTTTAATATCGGCATGTTAATTTTATGTCCTAACAGCAACAAATATTTGAACTAAACGAGTTACTCATGTCCCACTTAAATGTTACATTCCAACCAATTCAAAGCTTTATATAGAGCGAGTACTTTGCTTACATTGTCTAAATATAATTGGGGGGAGAAGGCACTGGAAACGGTTGACCCCACCCCCCTTTTTAGCATCCCCAAAGGCTCATGACTGATAGGGTAGAGATGTCCACTCATCTGTTTCAACATAACATACCCCTTACTCAGAGGTCACTGAATGCAAAACCCCCCCCCCCCCCTTCACCACCTGCAATAATTCTATATCAGACTGAGACAATGTTGTACAGCAGTCAAAGTGTCATACTAGGATCCGGGAACTGCAGGTCTGAACCCCCACTCATGCCATGGAAGCTTGCTGGGTGATCTTGGGTCGGTCATACACTCTCAGCCTACCTCACAGGGTTGTTGTGAGGATAAACCAGAGAATGACATAGGCCGCTTTGGGTCCCCAGTACAGTGAAAGGTGGAATATAAATAAAGTAAATAAATATATCCAATTCAGAACTATTTGAACCACATGCTCATTCACTAACAGCTTTGCATGGGTTGAGAGAATGGTTATAAAATGATGTATAGGTGGTACATGACGCCTAAGAAAATTGCAAATATGAACCAAAATATGTCAAATAAGTGTTGGAAGTGTAAGAGTCATGAGGGCTCATTTTACCATATGTGGTGGACTTGTGAGAAAGCTGTAGACTTTTGGACAAAAGTCCACAATGAAATGCAAAAAATTTTGAAATGTTCTTTTAAGAAAGCTCCAGAAATTCTGCTTTTGGGACTTAAAATGGAAGAAGTTAATACGACTAAAAAGACATTACTCTGGTACCTGATAGTAACAGCAAGAATGATTTATGCCCAATTTTGGAAGACAGAGAAGGTACCAGAGATCGATGAATGGATACAAAAAGTTCTGTTCATGGCACAAATGGACAAAATTACAAAAAAATTGAACAATAAAGAAGATGATGTGTTCTTTGAGGAATGGAGTGACTTTAAAATTTATCTGGAAAAGAACTGGGATGTGAAACAAAACTTAATATGTTTAGATCAATATTAAGACAAATGATGTTATCTGGAGATTGTAATTGTTATGATATAAAAAATGATATAACTAAATGATGTATAAAATGGGTGGGAGGAAGCATTGCGGGAAGCCACAGAAGGGAGGGGAGGAAAGGGGAAGAGGGTAAACAATGGAAAACGTGAAAATGTTTAAATTTTAAATGGTGAATTTCCTATGAAAATAAAAAAAAATTTTTTGTTTACTAACAGCTTTGCATGGGAATCTGTGTGCAAGGACAACTAA
>NW_015167821.1:5962-6097 GCF_001447785.1 Gekko japonicus
GCTGTTACCTTCCCACCGAAGTGGTCACTATTTATCTACTTGCAATTTCTTGCTTTTGAACTGCTAGGTTGGCAGGAGCTGGAACTAGAGATGGGAGCTCACTCCATCATGCGGCACCCGGGTCTCGAACTGCTG
>NW_015167821.1:6120-6467 GCF_001447785.1 Gekko japonicus
AACCACTTGAGCCACCGCAGCTCCTCAAGGCCTTTGAGGGAGGACTAACTGGGTCCAGCCTTGGCCGCAACCACCAGGTGGCTTCCTACACACAATCTGCACAGCTCACTCAGGCCTGGCTACTTGCTATTGTTCAACAGCAGCCCTCCATGAAAACCAGTGTGGTATAGTGGTTAGAGTTTCAGACTAGGATCTGGGAGCCCGAGGTTCAAAATCATCACCCTGTCATGGAAGCTCCCTGGGTGACCTTGGGCCAGTTACAAATTTTCAGCATAACTTACCTCACAGAACTGTTGTGAGGATAAAATGGAGAATGACGGAAACTGCTTTGGGTCCCTATTGGGAAG
>NW_015167822.1:0-332 GCF_001447785.1 Gekko japonicus
AAGACCTCTGCCTCCTGAGACCCTGGAGACCAGCTGTCAGTCTGAGCAGACAGTACTGACCGTGGTGGACCAAGTGTCCCGCTGTACACGGCATTGGTCAGGCCACACCTGGAGTACTGTGTGCAGCTCTGGAGGATGCGGACAGAATGGAGCGGGTGCAGAGCAATGCTCCCGCTAAGCCGTGGAGTCTTGTGAGCAAAAATTCTACTTTGTGAGCTACTGCCATTAAAGTTGTGAGCCAGCAATTCGGCTACTGCATCAATTAGTTTGCTCTGGAGCCCTCCTTCCCGAGCTAAGACAAAAATGTGTGAGCCGGAGGCTAAAAAACTGTG
>NW_015167822.1:411-611 GCF_001447785.1 Gekko japonicus
CAACTGATCTTCAGACTACACAAATTGCTTGTTTATTTATTTCAAGTCAAGTCAAGTCAGCCTTTATTGGCATAAATTATCAATACCATTTATACATTTAAAACCAGTTAAAACTCATATATACAATTCTAGAAGAACCTTTGCCGCAGCTTTAAAGCCAAGCAGAGAAACTTAGCCACCTTCTCTGTGATGTCCAGACT
>NW_015167822.1:695-858 GCF_001447785.1 Gekko japonicus
TGAAATAACTTAATGGAAAAATTACCTGTTTGGTAACTGGGTAGGAATGCTGTTCACATTTTAGCCGGAGGCTAAAAAAACTGTGAGCTAGCTCACACTAACTCAGCTTAGAGGGAACACTGGTGCAGAGGAGAGTGATGGGGATGATCAGGGGCCTGGAGAC
>NW_015167822.1:5617-6451 GCF_001447785.1 Gekko japonicus
GGGAAAGGTGGGTGTGGCTGGATGACCACACCTCTGGTAACATGGGGGTACGGCCTAATGTGCTAATAAGCTGCTTTCAGGGGTGTGGCCTAATAGGCTAATATGTTTCTGCTGTTGGGTGTGGCCTATTATGCTAATGAGTTCCTGCTGGGCTTTCTCTACAAAAAAAGCCCTGGAACCATGTATGATGCCCCCCCCCTGACCAGAGCCAAAGTAGACCTGACTGTACCCCTGTGGCAGCTGCGAGGAGGCCACCATTTTAAAGTCATTTGAAAATGCTGTGAGGCTGCAGTGTTGCCTTCTTGTCCCTCCCCCTATATTTTGACGTGCCAAAACCCGTGCTTCTGCCTGCTGCGCTGTAACGCCTATTAGGAATCAGGCCTTTACGGCGTTTTACACAACTTTAAAATGGTGGTGATGTCGTCATGGTGACCACCAGGATGCTGCTATGTCTAGTTTGGCTGTTTGTCAGGGGTAACTTCAGGGGAACCAGTGCCTCTCAGCTGAGACACAGGAGTAATCGTACCGCCCTGCCTACTGTGTGCAGATGACTGAGACAGGGTGTGCGAAGTTCTCTCAGCGCTCAGAAAGGGGTGGCCTGGGCCTGCACTACGATAAATCGGCAAATCAGTTTTTAAAGGTACCAAGTAGAAACTCCTTGGTTTTGCTGAAGATGTTAAAATAATATAATTACACTGCTTCATATGGGCCACGGTGGTCTATCTCGTCCGGCATCTGGTTTCCAACCATGGCCAGTCAGGTGCCCCAGGGAAGCCTACAGGCAGGGGCCTTGAAAAGTAGCCCGCTCCCCTGCTGTCTGCTCCCTGGTCATTT
>NW_015167823.1:0-6422 GCF_001447785.1 Gekko japonicus
CAGATCTCCAGGTATTTTCCAACCTGGAGATGGCAGCCCTAACTGCAAACCCCTTTAGATGAGATGGATTCACTTACCAATTTACATAAGGGAAACCTTTACCTTTACCTTAGTTTGAAAGCAAGACATTGCAAATAGATGAATAGGTACCACTTCGGTGGGAAGGGAACAGCGTTCCATGCGCCTCGGCATCTAGTCATGCCGGCCACATGACCATGGAGAAGTCTTCGGACAGCGCTGGCTCTTCGGCTTGGAAATGGAGATGAGCACCGCCCCCTAGAGTCGGATTCGACTGGCTTTCAAGCAAGGGAAACCTTTTCCTTTACTTAAATGTTTTAACACTTCCCCAAAGCTTGGGAAAGCGGCAAAAGGTTCCAAGATCATCTGTGCCTGCGGAACGCATGATTTTCCAATTCTGGACTCCTGGCTCATCTTTTCTGCACAAGACCAACACTAGAATCCGTCGACGTGGTAATTTTTCCTCACAAAAATCAGTAGCGGCGCTGATTACATGAAAGAGTATGTATGTGGGAATTGACAGAGGCCAGAAGGTTTAAGCAGGCCGAGGGATGGGTGGGACACATTACTATGGAGAGCTCATATGAAAACAAAAGATATTGTATAAGTCCAAAAATGTTATACAGGTCCAAAAAGAGCCAGTGATCCAATCAGAATAGGTGTGGACTCTGACCGGTGGATGATGAATTGGCCAAGCTAATGACAGACAATTCCTTTCCCATGACGGACAATTCCTTTTGGTATCCAGCTAGCCTGTCCCTGTCTCAGCGTGGTATATTTGTCAGAGTGTCAGACTAGAATCTGGAAGAGCCAGATTCGAATCCCTACTCTGCCATGGAAGCTCGCTGGGTGCCCTCGGGCTCGTCACTCTGTCTCAAGCCGAACCTACCTCGCAGGGTTGTCGTGAAGATAAACCAGAGGTGACGAGTGTATTGGAAGCCGCTTTGAGTCCTCATTGCAGAGACAGTCGGCATATAAATGGAAGGAATAAACCAAGTCGGATGGATGGAAAGCCGCGCGGGGATTCCAAATCAGCTGTTTTACCCGGATGCCGTGTTTTATTTGAAGGATGGCCACTTTGCACTTTAAACACATTACTCTCTTTTTTCCCACAGCGGAAACAGCCAAGGTGGCGTAGTAGTTAAGAGTGTTGGACTAGTCTCTGGGAGACCCAGGTTCGAATCCCCACTCATGCCGTGGAAGCTCGCTCGGGTGGTCTTGCGTTGGTCATTCTGTCTCAAGCTAACCTACCCCACAGGTCCAGGTGGTCAGCCGTGTTGGTCTGAAGCCGTAGAACGAATTTACAGTCCAGCGGGGCACCTTTAAGACGAGCAATGTTTTATTCAAGGTATGAGCTTTTGTGTGCAAGGCACACTATTTCAAATACATTGGAACGGTAGGTAAGGTTCAGACTTATAGACAGGGACTGAATAGCAAATTAACATGTCTATAACATGTCTCTCCTGCCAACCTAGCCGTTCGAAAGCAAGACATTGCAAGTAGATAAATAGGTATCACTTCGGTGGGAAGGGAACAGCGTTCCGTGCGCCTTGGTGTTTAGTCATGCCGGCCACACGACCACGGAAACGTCTTCGGACAGCGCTGGCTCTTCGGCTTGGAAACGGAGATGAGCACCGCAACCCTAGAGTCGGATTCGACTGACTTTCGAGCAAGGGAACCTTTACCTTTACCTATAACATGTCTATAACATGTCTAGCCATCCTTCCTGAGCGAAGACAAAAATGTGCGCGCCGGAGGCTAAAAAACTGTGAGCTGGCTCACACTAACTCAGCTTAGAGGGAACACTGGCCCTCTGTAGCTGCCGTGATGGAACCCCCAAGTCCCCTGGCCCCGGCACGTATCAGGGTCGGTGGAAGTTCCCCCTCCGCTTCCCAGGAGGCTGGCAAGCACTGACAACTTCTGAGCACACACCAACCGCTTCTGGTAAATATCAGCCGTGCAAGCGCAAGAACTAGGGTTCGAATTACGCCTCTTTATTAACCACAAACAAAGGGAGAGTTTCAGGGAAAGGGTGGCTGACTCATTTTTGTTTAAAGTGCTACAAGTCACGGAAACCCATATCAGGAGGTCCTCCAGTGGGGCCAGAACTCCAGAAGCCCTCACACTATTGCCCCCCAAGCACCAAGAATAGGGGACCAAGGAGCCTCACAAACTGAAAATATGTTTAGACTCGCACCTGGTACTCTTTTCTCTTGGAATGTCAGCTATGCTCATATGTGAAGGACATAGGCAGGGCAACGCTTATCTGAAGGAATGTAGCACTACGCTAGGATACAAAGCATCGTAGGATATTGAACCAAAGAATAGATGTTAAAGCCAATTCAAGATGCTCCTCAAAAAGGTCTAGCCTCATTTATGAGCAACTTCTGCAACATCAGGGGAAGGCCTCGGCCTCTATGCCCTGTTGTTGGCCCTCCAGAGGAACTGGTTGGCCACTGTGTGAGACAGGAAGCTAGACTAGATGGACCACTG
Organism: Gekko japonicus; assembly: GCF_001447785.1. Lineage (NCBI taxonomy): Eukaryota > Metazoa > Chordata > Lepidosauria > Squamata > Gekkonidae > Gekko > Gekko japonicus. The sequence continues at coordinate 2,512 of NW_015167823.1, forward strand.
GTCTGATCCAGCAGGGCTCTTCTGATGTTCTTATAAATGCCTTGGCCCCTATGTGCCCTGTTGTTGGCCCTCCAGAGGAACTGGTTGGCCACTGTGTGAGACATGCAGAAGAGGCTGAAGTGGACCGGTTCTATGAAGACCTACAACACCTCCTAGAACTAACACCAAAAAATGATGTCCTCATCATCATAGGGGACTGGAATGCTAAAGTAGGAAGTCAAAAGGTAACTGGAATAACAGACAAGTTTGGCCTTGGAAAGCAAAATGAAGCAGGGCAAAGGTTAACAGAGTTTTGTCAAGAGAACACACTGGTCATAGCGAACACCCTTTTCCAACAACCTAAGAGGCGACTCTACACATGGACATCACCAGATGGGCAACACCGAAATCAGATTGACTATATAATTTGCAGTCAAAGATGGAGAAGCTCTATCCAGTCAGTAAAAACAAGACCTGGAGCTGACTGTGGTTCAGATCATGAGCTACTCATTGCAAAATTCAGACTTAAACTGAAGAAAATCGGGAAAACCATGAGGCCATTCAGGTTTGACCTAGATCACATCCCTGATGAATATACAGTAGAGGTGAAGAATAGATTCAAGGGTCTGGATTTGATAGATAGAGTGCCTGAAGAACTATGGACAGAGGTTCGTGACATCGTACAGGAGGCAGCAATCACCACCATCCCAAAGAAAAAGAAATGTAAGAAAGCAAAGTGGCTTTCTGATGAGGCTTTACAAATAGCAGAGGAAAGAAGGAAAGCGAAAGGCAAAGGCGAAAAGGAAAGATTTACCCAACTGAACGCAGATTTCCAGAGAACAGCAAGGAGAGATAAGGAGGCCTTCCTGAATGAACAGTGCAAAGTAATAGAAGAAAACAATAGAATGGGAAGGACTAGAGATCTCTTCAAGAAAGTTGGAGAAATCAAGGGAGCGTTCCATGCAAAGCTGGCCATGATAAAGGACAAAAACGGTAGGGACCTAACAGAAGCAGAAGAGATTAGGAAAAGATGGCAAGAATACACAGAAGAACTATACAAGAAAGACCTCGATGTCCTTGACAACCACGACGGTATAATCACTGACCTCGAGCCAGACATCCTGGAATGTGAAGTTAAATGGGCCTTAGAAAGCATTGCTAACAACAAAGCTAGTGGAGGTGATGGTATTCCAGCTGAGCTATTCAAAGTCTTAGAAGATGATGCTGTTAAAGTGCTGCACTCCATTTGCCAGCAAATTTGGAAAACGCAACAGTGGCCACAGGATTGGAAAAGGTCAGTATACATTCCAATCCCAAAGAAGGGCAACGCCAAGGAATGTTCAAACTATCGCACAATTGCACTCATATCACACGCTAGCAAGGTCATGCTCAAGATCCTACAAGCTAGGCTTCAACAGTACGTGGATAGAGAACTACCAGAAGTACAAGCTGGGTTTCGAAGAGGTAGAGGAACTAGAGATCAAATTGCCAACATTCGCTGGATTATGGAGAAAGCAAGAGAGTACCAGAAAAATATCTACTTCTGCTTCATTGACTATGCTAAAGCTTTTGACTGTGTGGATCACAACAAACTATGGCAGGGCCTTAAAGAGATGGGAGTACCAGACCACCTCACATGTCTCTTGAGAAACCTGTATAAGGGCCAAGAAGCGACAGTTAGAACCGGATATGGAACAACTGATTGGTTCAGCATAGGAAAAGGAGTACGACAAGGATGTATATTGTCGCCTTGCTTATTTAATATATATGCAGAGTACATCATGCGAAATGCTGGCCTGGATGAATCACAAGCGGGAATTAAGATTGCTGGGGAAAAGATCAACAACCTCAGATATGCAGACGATACCACTCTAATGGCAGAAAGTGAAGAGGACCTTAAGAGCCTCTTGCTCAGGGTAAAAGAGGAGAGCGCAAAAGTGGGCTTGAAGCTCAACATCAAAAAAACTAAGATCATGGCATCCGGCCCCATCACTCCTTGGCAAATAGAAGGGGAAGTCGTGGAAGTAGTGACAGACTTCACGTTCCTGGGATCCCAGATCACCACAGACTGTGACTGCAGCCATGAACTTAAAAGACGCCTGCTCCTTGGGAGGAAAGCGATGGCGAACCTAAACAGCATGATAAAAAGTAGAGACATCACCCTGCCAACAAAAGTCCGCATGGTCAAAGCAATGGTATTCCCAGTAGTCATGTATGGCTGTGAGAGTTGGACTATAAGGAAGGCCGAGCGCCGAAGAATAGATTCTTTTGAACTATGGTGCTGGAGAAGACTCTTGAGAGTCCCTTGGACTGCAAGAAGAACAAATCAGTCAATCCTCAAAGAAATCAACCCTGACTGTTCCCTGGAAGGCCAGATAATGAAACTGAAGCTCAAATACTTTGGCCACCAAATGAGAAGGGAGCACTCACTGGAAAAGACCCTGATGCTGGGAAAGATTGAAGGTCAAAGAAGACGGGGACGGCAAAGGATGAGATGGTTAGACAGTGTCAGCGATGCAACGAACATGAAATTGAGCCAACTTCGGAGGACGGCGGAAGACAGGAGAGCCTGGCGGGAGATTGTCCATGGGGTCGCGAAGAGTCGGACTCGACTGTGCGACTGAACAACAAATTAACCACAAACAAAGGGAGAGTTTCAGGGAAAGGGTGGCTGACTCATTTTTGTTTAAAGTGCTACAAGTCACGGAAACCCATATTCTGAACCTGTGATTTGAAAAAATGCAGGCACGTCCCTGCTTCTTAACAGGAATTCCAAACTACCTGCCTACTGTGCACCCCAGGCCCAGAAAAAAGCGGAAGACAGTCCCGGGTTGGGTTCCCCAATTCCCCAAGCCATAAGAAGTTTCAGGACGGTTTTCCACAAGAAAGTAGTGAGAACCAGTAACTCTAGTTCTGTACTAGTTATTTGCAGTTATATAATTCAAACAGGGGTCATTTCCTGCAGGAGTACACAGGAGCGGAGCTCCGGCAGTAAAGCGCCCAGGGGGCGGGCACATGCAACAAGCCCCACCCCCTGCTCCCAGCAGCCCTCAGTCAGAGCAAGAAGCAGCCAGGTAAGTTGCAGAGCCCACTCCGCCCTCCCCAGTCCAGAACAGTCCAGTGGCACCTTTAAGACCAAGGTTTATTCAGGTACAAGCTCTCGCGCGTCTGCGAGGACAGATCTGCCCGCCCCCCCCCCAATAGCTAGCAATCCAAAACAGTCCACTGGAGCCTGAGCGGTGGGTGTTGCCTTCTGACACACTTCCAGTGATGTCAGGGGGTGTGGCATATGCAAATGAGCTATGCTCATGAGCTCCTTCCCCTCTTTTTCTACGAAATGACCCCTGAGTTCCAACATGACGAATCTGCCACCACTTTGGAAGCACTTTCTGTCTGTCTCTCAGCCTGCCCCTACGTGTTGTTCCCTCCTTCACCACCACCACCATCAAAAGTTCCCTCTTTCCAAACCCAAAGACAAACACCGATTATTTTCTCCTCCTCCAGCTACACTCAAATATGCTACCCAACCGAGGGATACTTGTGTGAGCAGCCACTGGCCGCCAAAGACTAGGGTTGCCAAGTGTAAATTCTTCCGGAGCGGGGGACTCCCGGCCGGTGGGCACGCCAGGCACGCTGGGGGCGGGGCCACGACCTTCCGAGGGGAAACCATAGAGTTTTCCCTTGGATGACTGTGGCCCCACCCCCAGCGTGCCCGGTGTGCCCACGCTTCTGGGGTGGGGAACGGCCTCTGGGGCAGGGGTTTTCCCACCCCCCGGGGGGACTTGGCAAGCCTACCAAAGACCCTTTCCGTAACAAGATACCCCAAGGCCTCAAAATGGGGTTTTGTCTTTCAGAATGGAACTGTTCAAGAAACAGGGCTACACTGCACAAAATGGCTTAAGGACATAAGAGAAGCCATGTTGTGTCAGGCC
>NW_015167824.1:0-302 GCF_001447785.1 Gekko japonicus
TAATGAGCCAAGAGGGGCACGGATCAAGACCTGGCGAAGCCGTGCAGGGGGCCTCAAGTTCACTTACTGTATCAACTGTGGCGGGGAGGTCGTGGTGGAGCGTCAAGACTTTATCCGCAAAATAGCTCGCAAAAGCCTCACAGCCAATGTCCAATTCTTTACTATTTTGTCTGTGGCAGAGCTGTCAATGACCGAATCGTTCTAAATAATTGGGCCGGGCGTGAGCTAGCGGACGCAACCCTAGCTGCGTAGAAATCTCTCTTCGCAGCCTTGACTGCCATCTCATAGGATCTCATAAACGT
>NW_015167824.1:331-3988 GCF_001447785.1 Gekko japonicus
CCTCGTCGCGAGCTCGGCGTCACTGTCTCTCTATCGTCTGAGCTCCTGTTTCATAAGCCACAACCCCTGGGTATACCAGGGGGCAAGCTTAGAGCGAGGGCGCAGAGGGCGCCGGGGAGCGATCACGTCGATGGCCATAGAAAGTCGGCTATGCCAGTCATCCACAAGCTCATCCAACGAACCGCCAGGGGGCATCGGATCCCGCAGAACCATTTGAAGCCGCACAGGGTCCATTAGGCTCCGCAGGTGAGCTAAAATCCGCTCGCCCAAACGGGGTCGGGGCGGGACATTTGCACGAGCCTTCAGGGCGAAGTGGTCCGACCATGGTACCGCTTCTGCAGTAATCCGGTCCACCGTAATCCCCGTCGCAAAGATTAAATGGAGCATGTGCCCAGCCTGATGCGTGGGGGTCGATACCCATTGGGAGAGTCCTAGTGACGCCATAGACATCACCAGGTCCGTAGCCCGACTAGAGGCAGCGTCATCAGCATGGACATTGAAGTCACCCAAGACTAAAAGCCTAGGGTGCTCCAGCGCCCAGCCTGATTAGCACAAGGATGAAGCAAAACCCAAATGAAATTTTTTGAATTAGAACAGTGAGGTTGTGAAATTTGGCAGCATCTCTAGTTATAAATCTGAGATTTGCTACTTTTTAATGTATTTGTTGTTCACTAGTGGGGGGGCACTTCACAGCTGAAATGTCAATGTTATTAACTTCCTGTTCTTCTGGGTACCACTACAATCCAGTGAAGCAGTTCAAGAGGCGAAAGGGAACAGACCTAAGGATCAAATATCAGAGCTGAATTCTGCATATAAAATAGTATTGAATTGAGATATAATTTCTTCTCATTCTTAGACAAAGAATTCTTAATTTTTCAGGTAGCACAGACAGCTTCCTGCTAGCAGGCTTCTACAAACAAGACATTAATTACCAGATATAAATTATAACACCGTTGTGTATGGTTAATATCATCACTGTCAGCAACTATAGTGTTCTCATTCATAGCTAATTTTGAACCTTGGGAATACTTTGTTATTCACTTAATGTAATTATGATTCGTATTCGTATTTCAAATTACCATGTTTCTTAGGTAAGGTGCTATAAAGTATCTCTCTGACCTGAAAAATGTTATTACATAATTAAGGGTACAAGTTGGGACCAATGAGGAATCACAGGGTGTAGGGAGACCACCCTTGCATTCATTGCAGTACACCTGCCCTGTAGTATTAATGGCTTAAGTATGGAACTAGGTGTGCAGGAAACTGATTATTTTAATTCTAAACCTAAATGGTATAATGCTAGAAAGAGGTTATTTTTACAACCTCTCCCTATGCTGTACAGGAGAGTTGGGAAGAGAGATATGTGCCTCATACTCTTCGGGATACTATAACTCTTTGGGACTTGAACAGAATAATTTCCCCTACTTAGGCTGCGATCAGACAAGCTGTTTGATCTGTTGCTGTTCCCTTCTGAATCTAAAATGCAGGATCAGACAGGAACATTCGTATCCTGTTCCCCTGTTGTCGGCCTCCTGTTCTCACCCGTCCCCAAATCAGTGTCTTCTGATACTGGAGAAAGTTTGAGGATTATGGATTGTCTGGTTTCATCCCACATTTCCAGATGTCTGAACTCTCCATTGCAATCTCAAGCCGGAAGGGAAGTCTGAACCTTCTGTTTTCACTCCTTTTTTAAAAAATCAGTTAGTGATATGCTCATAAACTAATCTCTGTCACAGGGTCGTGAGGCACTGATTGTGCATGTATGCACCACAATGGTTTGTTGGGCTTGAGAGTCCCCCTGGGGTTGTTTCTGAGGGACAAATTCAAGAAAAATAGTCCCTATTTAGGTTCCCATATCGGTGGCTAGGATTCTGCCCCCAGAACTTTACTCCAAGTCACTTCATAATATTGCTTTGGTGGGAAAACTCTATGGGGAGAGAAAAAGGGAATACTTCCCTATGAAATGAGCGGGAAAGGGAGTAAGATCAGGCAGGAAAGGGAATGATTTCTGATGGAGAAATATAGTAACATAGGAACCAATGATCACAGTACTTGGCAGAAGGATTGCAGAACTGGCAAAAAGGAGCTGTTGCTTTGGCTATGCACTTGTGTGGATGCCTGAAAATCAAAAAAAGGATGCCACCCAACTGCCCACTCCGTGGTTACTATGAAGCAATAATCTGAATGGTCAACCATGGGGTGAGCGCACAGTGCAGCAGGTTAAGGGTGGCATGTATGAACAAAACTCTCTGTGAAAAAAACTCAATGAAATTAGAAGTGCGGCTGGACCACGCTAAACCTGTCGTCTGACCGCAACCTTACTCTGATGCTCAGTTACTCTCAACATTCAAGGCTTTCTCTAGGCAACATTCACTTCTCACCAGGCTGGGTTTTTTTTGGGGGGAGAGACTTTTTTCCTGAGGAGCCCTCCAAATGTACAGAAACCTCTACCCTATGTGTGGCTAGCTCTGTTTCACTGCTGAACTGATAAGTACTTATAATATCAAGCTTGCTATCAGAAGGAACAATTCGGTTGAAGATGTAATAATTTTTATTCCACTAGTGTTAGCTTTGTCTTAGATAGAAACAGAAGTTAAGTCTTCTATACTACAGAAACTCCTTTTGGCTGAATTACTGTAGTGAGCGCTATATGGGGCTGCCGTTGAAAACTATTCAGAAGCATCAACTTCTGCAATATGCTAAAGCAATCAATCAATCATTTATTTCGATACAAAATCAGCTCATGCTACAGCAAAATTTACTTGTTGGTTTGATTTACAGGAAACTCATTTTATCAGTTTTAAAAGATATACGTTTGCTGCTGATCTGGATCTGGGCAGAAATAAAGGTGTTGGTTATTACCTCTAAAGCCAGCATGTCGTAATGGTTAGATGGTCACACTAGGAACTGGAAGACTCAGGTTTGAATTCCTACTCTGTCATGGAAGCTTATTGGATGAACATGGGCCATTCATACACACTCAGCCTAACCTACCTCACAGGGTTGTTACTGTGAGGATAAAATGGAAGAGGAGACAATGTTACTAAAAGGTATTTTGGTTCCCCATGGGGAGAAAAAAGTAGTATAAATAAACAAATGGTCAGGGACCAGGGTAATTAAAGGACAGCTGGCTCTCATACAAACCTGCTTAATAGATAAGATGTATCTAATTTATTTTGATACTACTTTTCCTAAACAGGTATCCTAAAATAAGATAACCAAAGCCGTGTTGCATATTCCTTGCTCTATGAAATGAAACATATGACTACTAAAAGTTAGGCCTTCTCTATTGCACTGTCCAGATTAGGGGCAGGGGAACCCATGTGTTTGCCTTCACCAAGGTTTCTGAGCTTTGGGTGTCTGAACATCCCCCCCAATATGTTTATTAAGTTGACAATTTGATCAGTGGTTGGTTATGTACCTAAGTTTTGCTACTGATTTTTGTAATAATTTATGATATCTGATTGCTGTCTGTTTATATTTTATTACTGTTTTTTTCAGTTATAGTGGGTTTTAATGAATCACTGTTTGTATTACTGTCATATGCTAAGAGGCAGGGCTTAAATATTTCAAATCATTTATAAACATTATTTCAAATTACTCATAAAATAGGTAATAAAATTTCCAAACAGTACCAGACATCAGCCTGGCATTCCT
>NW_015167824.1:3998-6421 GCF_001447785.1 Gekko japonicus
TGTCTGGCCTATAGGTTTCCTGGATGAAAAACAAGTAAACTAAAACTGGACAAATCCAAAAGTACTGAGGTAAAATAGTAGCTTCTCTAAGTCTGTGAAATACAGAATACACTGGAAATTCAAACCTCAAAATTTATGAGCAGCACTGCATCACCAGTGTCCTGGGTCTAAAAAAAAAAAAAAAAGCTATGAGGCATATTTTAACTTATTCAGTAATAAAACCTTTATTTACATACTGCAATCTTAAAACACTTTCCTGAGTATAAGCCCCATTCAGTAGACATCAACAGAATTCTCAGCAGACTTGCTTACGATTGTGCTGTTATTTTAAATTAATTAACCTGTGGTGGCAAATAATAGCCATGGTACACTAGGCTAATATTTAAAAACCCAGAAGCTCTAAATTGAACATCAATTAGGGTTGCCAAGTCCTGACCGTCTATATACCGGGGGATTCCAGCGCTGCTCCGGGAGGCCATGCACGCGCCGCAATTACGTCAACCGGAAGTGGCGCAACCACATTGGGCACGCCGGGGGCGGGGCCACAATCATCTGAGGTGTACAGGATCCGACCCCCACGCCTGTCTAGGAATGAGGGGAGGACTCCTATATTCACAATACAATAGCCACAATGCCCAGCTCTAACACCTCCTCAGAGATACACGTTTAAGATTTAATGGTAGCACAGCCAGCTAGGCACCAGAGTTTAGCCTTGGAGTCAAGTTGCATATCAAGCAGACACTAGTATAAACAGAATAAAGTTTATTTAACACAGAACTTGCAATTAGACTAGAAAAGACATTAAAACAAGAAAGCCTATGGCTCTGTGGCCCTTACTAAACATTAAAGATCTACATAGTTACCAGGGTGTCCATAGTCCAAGACAGTCCATTGGAATAAATTCCACTAAGTCTCATCTTTGTCCAAGGTCCCAGCCATGTGCTCAAGAAATCCTTTGTTCTCTCCCAAAGAGCACAGGTCAGAGATACAGCATTTCAGGGTACATCCAGAAGCAACCCAAAAAGTGAGCTCTGCTCTCTGTGTTAGCCAATTTGAACTCCAGTCTCATTATGCCGGCCCTGGCCAGTAGCCAACCCAATGAGACAGGTACTTTCCAAATTTGGTAAATGGGTGGGGGTAGGTTGGGTCTGGCCATCATCCTCTGCAGTAAGATGATACCAGCCCAACCCACCTTGGGGGCCTAATGCTCTAGCCTACGTGCTCTTCTGCCATGCTCCGGCAAAGGCATCTGGTTTATGGGGGCAATTTGAACAAATGGTCAGGCATCTGGCTTCGAGAGGAAGTCAAACCAACAGGGGGTCAGCAGATACATTCCAAAGGGGGGAGGCAGGGGTCTATAGGAATCCAGTTTGAATCAATTTTCCTATACACTGTTCATGTTCCTTTTGAGTTTTGTGCACACGTGTACAAACCAACTCACATAGGTTTCAGTTCAGTTTTTACTTGGGAGCACTTTAAAACACTGGGTAACGGGCCTCTCGGGCGGAGGTTTCCCCGCCCCCCCGGGGGGACTTGGCAAGCCTAACATCAGTGCCTGCATAAAAATGTTCAGTTAAGCTCAGTTTAGGACATTACATCCTTCCAAACTGTAAAAGAATATTCTTATAAGCCTTACAGAAGTTTGAACAGTATCTTGTGGATTGGCTCAGAAAGGACATTCCATATTACAGATCCAGTCAACAGAAAAAGCCCAGAAATTGAAAGAGGTAAAATGGGAACACAGAAAGGAAGAACTACTGTGATGAACACAGTGAGTACATGCAGGGCTGGTGCTCCCATTAGGACAACCTAGACGACTGCCTAGAGCGCAGAACTGATGGCTACCTGGCCTCCCCGCCCGCCCCTTTGCTTCCTGAAGCACCTTCGAGCCGCCCAAAAGGAGCAAGGGAAGAGAAGTCCAGACACCGCCCTCCGCTCTGGGTGGATAAACAGTGGCTGGAGTGGAGGCAGCTGAGCACCAAAGAAAGAGGCCACGTGGGCTGCCACCTCCTACCTCCTCGCTTCGTCCTGTGGCGCTGTTTGGACGCCACTCCCTGCAGCACCGTCACAAAATCGGTGGCCCGCACCCAGCAGTCTGGCCACCTCCTTCTCCCTCCGGGTCCAGGCACTGAGACACCCGCTTCAACCAGCCTTTCCCCCTGCTCCCGCCAACCCAAGCAGCTACCCACTCCCACAGGGCTGTCAGCGGTGAAACTGGAAGCCGCCCAGCGCGGTGCAGGTGCTTGGGTGAGGACGTGAGAGAGAGGGCTGAAGGCTCGGCAGGGATGGAGCCACTTTCTGCAGGGCGCTGCTGCCTGCCAGCCTCCGGGGCCATCCGTGTTGGTCTGGGGGTGGTGAAGGGGGACGGGAAGGAGGCGAAGGGCCGGGGGAGATGAGATGCAGCTCTCCAGGCAAGCAGGCAG
>NW_015167825.1:0-1596 GCF_001447785.1 Gekko japonicus
ACAGGGTTGTTGTGAGAAAATGGAGGGGGAGAGAATAATGTTCTGAGCCGCTTTGAACTCTGACAGGGGAGAAAAGCAGGATATAAATGCATCGTCCTTCCATTTTTCTTTTTTCCTTTTGGGTGATTGTGTGTGTGTGTGTGCACGTTTGTGTGTGTGTGTTCTTACATGCCTGGAAGTCATGGCGACTTCTGGTGACCCCCTACTGAGGGCTTAGACGTTTTTCGGAGAGGTGGCTTTGATATTACCTGCTTCTGCCTCCCGGCCCTGGTATTCCTTGGAGGTCTCCCAAGTACTTGCCAGGGTCGGCCCTGCTTAGCTTCCGAGATCTGATGAGATCGGGCTTGCCTGAGCTATCCAGGTCAGGGCGATGCGTCGTCCTTCCCGATGGATTATTTGGGCTCACTGGACCATTTAATTATTAAAGCAGTTTAAGATGGGAGTGACTGGGTGAGTCGTCTGAAGAATCTGCTGCATTCTACCCCTTTAGGATTTCAGCCGTTGACTGAGCAAACCTCACTTTGTGTGTGTATGTGTGTGTGTGTGTGTGTGTGTGTGTGTGTAAAGTGTTGTCAAGTCACAGCTGACTTCTGGCGACCCAGTAGGGTTTCCAAGGCAAGATACTAGCAGTGGTGGTTTGCCCTTGCCTGCCTCTGCATAGCAACCCTTGACTTCCTCGGACGTCTCCCATTCAAATACTAACCAGGGCCGACCCTGCTTAACTCCCGAGATCTGACAGGATCGGAAAAAGAGATGCCCCTACTCTAAGAAACACTAGCAGTTTAGAAAGAAGAAAGACTCTACCTCTGAGATCTTCAACCACAATGTTGTCTTCCCGTTCAGCAATTTGGGAAGTCATCCCCAGCAGCAGGTCGTCGACATCCTCCGCTGTTTGGAGATTGGGATTCTGAAACAGACAGGAAGATGTAGCATAAAACATCAACGTGTTTGCAAAGGATGCCCACTGCCAGCATCAGCACTGCAGGGAGCCTACCAGTTCAGATCTTTGTTTCCAGGAAGGGCAATCAAAAATCATCATCATCATCATCATCACCTCACCACCACCATGTTGGCCCAACAGACCAAGCCCCCAGACGACAGAAATCTGCACAATCCTACCAAACAAGTGTTCTGTGCCTTGCTGAAGCAACGGCATCTTGCCAGGGGCGTGTGCCTACCAACAGTGGAAGCAACTAGCTCCACCCATTCATTCGTTTCTAGGCCCGGATGCTGGAATGTGAGTCTGTCGTTAAAACCTGCACTTTAGTTGCTCTCAGATAGCCCTGCAAGAAAGAAGAGCCTACCTCTCGGCTCCAGTACACATTGCAAAGCCGGAGTGCTGGGAAGGGTTTGCCGTCTTCGTTTCTTACTTCTCGGAAACCATAAGATGAGTTCCTAACGGGAACAAAAAAAACACACACACACATCCAAAGCCTTTTATTGGCATATAAATAAAAATACAGTAATCTGAATACACACAGAGTCAAATTAAAATTGCCGAGTAACATCACAGAGTATCGCCATACAGAAAAACCTAATTCATCATATCATTTATCAGGCCGTAGGGCCATGGAACTGCAGATAAACTTTGCTGTT
>NW_015167825.1:4592-6302 GCF_001447785.1 Gekko japonicus
TGTTCAGCCTTTGGTTTCTGTTCTTAAACAGTTTGTTTCTCTACTTAACTAGTAATAGCTGTTTCTTATGGTCATATGCCAATAGCAGAAAACATATGGTAGCAAAAATAGAAACACAAAACCATCATGTAAAAGAATATAAAAACAACAGATATATTTCACTGATTCAGCCTGGAACCATGGTAGACTCTGATGGCTACACAGAATCTAGAAGGGAAGAGAAGATTGGATTTATACCCCGCCCTTCACTACCCAAAGGAGTCTCAGAGCGGCTTACCATCTCCTTTCCCTTCCCCTCCCCACAACAGACACCCCGTGAGCAGTGTTCCCTCTAAGCTGAGTTAAGGTGAATGGGCAACCCCCCCCCCCCCCCCCGCCAATCACAAAAACATCACAATGAGGCCACGAACCAACAAGGGTAAATGGCTCTGCATTCTCTGGGGACTCCCACCACGGACTGGTGCTTTCCAGTGTTCCCTCTAAGCTGAATTAGTGTGAGCTAGCTTTTTAGCCTCTGGCTCACACATTTTTGCCTCAGGAAGGAGGGCTCCAGAGCAAACTAATCTAGGCAGCAGCCAAATTGCTCACTCGCAACTTTAATGCCAGAAGCTCACAAAGTAGAATTTTTGTTCACAAGACTCCGCCGCTTAGAGGGAGCCTTGCCTGTGAGGTAGGTGGGGCTGAGAGAGCTCTTTCGAGGACTGCTCCTGAGAGAACAGCTACGAGAGAGCTTGTGACTGACGCAAGGTCGCCCAGCTGGCTTCATGTGAAGGAGCGGGGAATCAAACCCGGTTCTCCCAGATTAGAGTCTACACTCTTAACCACTGCACCAAACTGTCCGTGGTTCCAGGGTAGAGTTGCCAGCACTGGGTTGGGAAATACCTGGAGATTTGGGGGGTGGAGCCTGGGGAGGGCGGAGTTTGGGGAGGGGCGGGACCTCAGCAGGGTACATTACCATAGAGTCCACCCCCCAAAGCAGCCAAATTCTACAGGGGAACTGGTCCCTGAAGCCTGGAGATGAGCTGTGATTCGGGGGGGTCGCCAGCTCCCACATGCAGGCTAGCATCCCTAGGAACACCCAAGAAGCTGCCTTATACTGAATCAGACCCTTGGTGCAGTGTTGTCTACCCAGGAGCTCGCCAGGGTCTCAGGCAGAGTTCTTTCAAATCATCTCTGACCTGGTCCTTCTTACCAGAGATGCCGGGGATTGAACCTGGGACCTTCTGCCCGCCAAGCAAAGGCTCTTCCACTGAGCCACAGCCCTTCCCCTATAGTAGTGTAGTGGTGACGTGCACGGACTCTAATTTGGGAGAACTGGGTTTGATTCCCCACTCCTCCACTTGCACCTGCTGGTGTGACCTTAGGTCAGTCACAAGCTCTGGCACAGCTGTCCTTGAAAAAGAGCAGTTTGTGTCAGAGTTCTCTCAGCCCCACCCACCTCACAGGGTGTCTGTTGTGGGGAGGGGAAGGGAAAAGGAGTTTGTAAGCCGCTCTGAGACGCCAAGTGAAGGGCGGGGTATAAATCCAACCTCCTCCTCCTCCTCTTCTTCTTCTTCAATACCATTCCTCCGATCTTCCAGGGTTTTGGGGGAGGATAGGAATGAGGACCATAAACCTAAGGGAATCACCCAATTGGCAATCAAAATAGCAGAGGCCCCCAAGTGTCAAATTGTGGCACTCAACACTACGGCCCCGATCCCCTCCTCACCT
>NW_015167826.1:0-2669 GCF_001447785.1 Gekko japonicus
CTTATCCACTACACCAAACTGGCTCTCCTCCTCAATTAATTATTCATTCAATGTTCAAACAAGCAGAGCATTCAAGTATGCAGTGTTTGTCTTTAAACAGGGAGAGCCACTTTCAAATGGTTGTTCAGCCTCATAGCTTCATAATTTACCGGGTGGCTTTGATCCTGTCAGTCTCAGGTATAAATACACTCCAGCATTGTATAATTTAGCCCAAAGTTGATATCTGAGCAACTGAGGTTGGGAAATCAGAGCAGATCAACCAGTAATACCAAGCTTGAAAAACTCCTGTGGATGGCAGAATTTGGCTCACTGGAGATATGATGTGATGTCCTCTCCAGGACAAAGGTCAGTTCCTCCAACTCCTCCATTTCTCCTCCCCCACCTTTTTCTCTAACCTTACATCACCTGTAGGCTTTTGCATGCCTGTGTTCGGTATGTCATACTAACCCTTTGTTTCTGAATGTCTGCGCTGGTATGACCAGCTACGGTCCACTTATGTTCCACTCAATCTAAAAACCTCTCAAATATTTCAGGCTTTTCTCAGTGTTAAGGAGAAAAATCCAATATGAAGACCAATAGGCGGATGCCAGCTGACCGAAGTACTATCCCTCTCCCAATCCCCAACTGGGCTCAGGAATTTAGCGTCTTTACAGGTAATAATCAGCCTCGCCTAACCTCTGTGGTACATCATAGATCAAACAAAAGTCCTAGAGAAGCTACTCTCCACAGCTACTGTAGGACTTTAGTCTCTCCTAGGGTCAGGTCACACGGACATTTAGTGCGGGCTTCGCTGCTGATCCCTCGCGCATTAAAGTTTCCTGTTCATATTGGCAAACCCGCCTCCTGCACCGAAGCGGGCTGAGTCCTGCGGTTTCCGCTCTTTTTATCCGCATTTTCTGACACCCGTTGGAACAGGTGTTTTCCGATATCTCGCGCTTTGTATCCACGGTTTTGGTATCTGGACAGCAATCCGCTGTGACCGCGCTACCCTCCCCCCTTCCCCCTTTTTTGTGTTTCCAGTTTAAGTTATGCGCATGTGCAAACAGGCGCTAGCTTTTATTTTGGTCTTCTTAGTTTGTATGTACGCCCAAGCGCATGCGCAGGTTTTTTTTAAAAAAACAAACCCGCGCCGTCACGGGGACGGCGCGCTGTGTGATCAGTACTTCACGCAAGTGAAGCGGAAGACAGAGGGACCGTCTGACCACCTCCACGCGATATAAAATGTTGCGGATAGAAGAACTGCGGGAAAACTAGCACGGTAAGAAGTCCGTGTGACCGCGGCCCTAGACTCTGTGGTGTACTACAGAGCCCAACCTATGAACCAGCCATTTCCTCCACAGAAACTGTTTTCTGTAGTCTGGATATCAGTTTTTATGCCAGGAGAACTGTAGGCTACACCGATGAGTTGGTAGCCTTAGGAAAGATTATGCAGGAAATCATGGCTTTCAGAAGCAAGCTTGATAGTCCTTGCAGCTCAAGCTAATCATGCCTGGAATGATAGCCAGAAGATAAGCAGGAAAAGAGAGCTTAACAGTTTGTTTGTTTGTTTTCCCCAGGTGAATTGTTTATTATACATTAGCAAACATTTTAGACAACATCTTTTTCTACAGTATTTATGTCAGTCAATATTAACATGGACAACAGGAAGATCTTGCCAATAATTCTATACACTCTCACTTACAGTGTTATCTATTATAACATCATATCTACTTTATTTGATACATTCATATAGACTGTGCTTAGAACCTTTTATTATTTACAGGAAATGAAGCCTAACTGTGATATTACTAGGGACTTAAGCAATTTTGATTTTTTGAATGGCCAAATGAAAACCAAGCAATGTTAAGATCACCCTATGTCGCCCTTTTTTTCCCTTTTCAGTATTTCAATTGAGCTTAGGAATGAGGCTAACAGAAGTAAAGGAATGCCAGAGTGGAAAGAATGTGGCACGGCTGAAATGTCACAGTGAAATTTTGTGATCAGGACAGGGTGTAAGGGATAAGAACGTGAGGTCTTCTATTGACTGAAACAACCGTATCCTTATAGTTAGTCTGCATGAGATCTTCTTGCCCTTAAAATCTGACACTTTAAAGTTCAAATGACAGGGTAAGGGAAAAAAGTCCCTGAAAAAGCAAAACTGATGCACCGTGTTTTTAAAAAAATCTGTAGCAGGATCACTCTTGCGGTCATGCAGACGGATGAGCTCCAGAATCAACCCCAATCCGCAGTGCATCCAGACTGACATAGGCTGGACACAGGAATGGTCTCAGCTTGCTGGTGACATCAGATGAGCATCCAGCCCACTTAAGAAATATTGAACCATTTCAGCACCTGGTTATCCTCTAGTCCCTGTGAGAGATGAAGGCACCAGATATCACTTCCAGAACAAAGGAAGTACATTCCGTATACACTTCTGTCACTTTATGGAGCTGGGTGGTGCATTCCTCATACTAGATATATTTTGAATTAATGTCATTCAGTAAAGACAACAACAGACTTAAAGTACCGCTACCTAGGATAAAATGGTTACATTTAAATCTGATATCAATATGTATGGAACATGATAACAGTACTAGATGGTTATGTTAGTTATGATCTATGACGTGAAACGACTGTATGAAATAATCTTAAAACCAGAATAACAAATGTCCTATTTTTATTAATAGTCG
>NW_015167826.1:2726-2960 GCF_001447785.1 Gekko japonicus
CGACCCAAAGGGTCTCGCAGTAAAGTTGGTCAGTCACGGGTGTGAAATTCAGGTGAAATATCTAAGTTCTTATATTTCCTCCCACATTTTTATGACTGTCAGTTATCGTCATTGATATTTTGGGTTCTTCACAGCATACCCAGCACCAGTGCAGATCACACCTGAGAAAGTCCTTTAGCTGGCCAAAACATCGGTCTTTTCGTTTTTTCACTTTCCTGCATACAAAGGAAACAA
>NW_015167826.1:3103-3259 GCF_001447785.1 Gekko japonicus
TGGAATTCATCTTATAGAAAGGACCAGCCTTATCTCACCCAGACTGGACAGCATATTCCCATGTATTTTGTCAAGGTTTTAGGTTTCCCTTGCTCAAAAGCCAGTCAAATCCGACTCTAGGGTTACGGTGCTCATCTCCGTTTCCAAGTCGAAGAA
>NW_015167826.1:5796-6302 GCF_001447785.1 Gekko japonicus
CCGTTGAGGCCAACAACGGTTCCTGACCACGGCCTCTATCTGCCTTATCAACCTCCCTATAGGGGATCCATCCCAAGGGGGAGCGAAGTTATTTGCAGGGCTTTTTTTGTAGAAAAAGCCCAGCAGGAACTCATTAGCATAATAGGCCACACCCCTGACAACACAACTCATTAGCATATTAGGCCACACCCCATGGCTTCCCCGGGCAAGCTCCCCCTTGAAGGGAAGGGAAGGCTGGGGAAGGCACAGGGAGGCATTTAAATGCCTCCCTGATCCTTCCAGGGGGGCCCCCTGGCCCACCCGCCTTGGAGGGGGGTTTGCTCTCCAGGCCTTCCCTCTGTAGCCACACACAGAGAGGTTTTGACTGTAGTGGGTGTGGCCAACTCTGAAGCCAGCCGGCACTCCGTTCCTGTGCGTTCCCGCCCAAAAATAGCCCTGCTAAAGCCTAAAGTGGGATCTCTACTGTGAAAGAACCTTCCCAGTCAGGAAAAAAGCCCACAGTCTGC
>NW_015167827.1:0-841 GCF_001447785.1 Gekko japonicus
ACAGCTTAGAGGGAGCATTGGACCCAACGCCTTGAGTGGAAGACCACTGAGGAGGGAACTCACGTGAAGGCCGAGTCAAGAAATAGGGGGGAGAAAGCCCAAGCCATCAGAAACCCTGATGTGAAAGGAAGGAAAATTCCAAGCAACGAGAGGGCACGGCTACTGAGGTGGACATCCCTCTGCCTTTAGAAAAAGACATCCAAATGAGTATCTTTCCCAACCATACCTCTGACTCACTATCAGTCAAGCATGCCACCAGTGATATTCAGTCAACTGATGCGCATGTTTCCAGCACACCTATTTAATGTGTCTCTGTGTAACATGTGGCTTTGTGCACTGCCCAGCAAAGACAGCCCCACTAGACCTTCTCACAGATAGGATGTTCATTTATAGGCCAACGTACTAAAGGCAAAGTTTTAAATGCTGTGTTGTTCAAGTAAAATATAATCTTCTAAAAATATTCTCTATGACATTTGAGTATTTGAAGTGGAGCAGTGACTCCAGTTTCGCATAAAACAACATATGTGCAACCATCACAGATAAGTGTCTGAGCCTCACTGGCAGGAGTCATTTCTTGCGGGAGCGCACAGGAGCGGAGCTCCGGCAGTAAAGAGCCCAGGGAGCGGGCACATGCAACAAGTCCGGCCCCCTGCTCCCAGCAGCCCTCAGTCAGATCAAGAAGCAGCCAGGTAAATTGCAGAGTCCCCCCCCCCGGCCCCCTGGTCCAGAACAGTCCAGTGGCACCTTTAAGTCCAAGTTTTATTCAGGTACAAGATCTCCCTCCTCTGCGAGGACAGATCTGCACGTCCCCCCCCCCAATAGCTAGCAATCCAAAACAGTC
>NW_015167827.1:4061-6297 GCF_001447785.1 Gekko japonicus
GAAGCAAAGTACAGCCATGACAACAGAAAATCCGGGCCCCGTCTTAAAAACACAGTCAATGCTTTCATACCTCCTATGACCTTTTGCATAAAGATTTCAGGGTAGCTGAATCCACGCGGGCACGGCAATCTTATCCCTGATCCTGTGGTCAAGCTTGT
This sequence comes from Gekko japonicus, assembly GCF_001447785.1. Classification (NCBI taxonomy): domain Eukaryota; kingdom Metazoa; phylum Chordata; class Lepidosauria; order Squamata; family Gekkonidae; genus Gekko; species Gekko japonicus. The sequence goes on from NW_015167827.1 coordinate 4,220, forward strand.
GGTCGTGATTACTAGATTCTTATCAAAGTTGCATGCTTAACTGCAAATTAATTTCTGCTCTGCTCTGGCTTGCAGTGAGCATCTGGTTCGGGCAAAGGACCGCACAGACACGCCTAGTAACGTTCTGCCAGCTGTAAAATGCCACAACTCCCACCCCTCCTGCCTCCACGGGGGTCCCTGTGGCCAAAAGCAGTGGCTGGCCACCGGCCGAACTGGGGGCCAGGCTTTTCCCCTCCCTCCCTCCATAAGCTAACAGGTAAGCCTCCTGCTCACTCAGATGGGATATAACACTTGCCTTTTAAATCAGAGATCCCAAATGCGGTGCACCTGCCAAGCACTTTCAGGATATGTCCCCCAGAGAGCACTGCGGTCAGGGGCCCAGAAACGACTGGCCCTCCCGGGTCTAAAGGAGGCTAGGCTGTCGACAACCAGGACCAGGGCTTTCTCAGTGGCGGCCCTGTTCTGGTGGAATGAGCTCCTGGAGGAGATCAGGGCCCCGCGGGACCTCTTACAGTTCCGCAGGGCCTGTAAGACGGAGCTCTTCCGCCAGGCTTTTGGGGGCTGCCACCATCACCAATAGCTAACAACCAACAATGGAATGAGAGAGGGCCCTGGATTCCTGGAACCTTGGAAAGCCACGAAACATCTGCAGATGGCAGCTCAGAAGCAGAATCGGAATTAGAATTGGGAGCGGCAGCACCCAAAACCACCCCAAGACCATAAAAGCAGGAAGACTGGAAGGAAAGGCAGGAAAATAGCTTAAACTTTAGAAGAAATGTTTATATTACATTACATAATCTTGCACTGTTAAGAATTTTAATTTTTTTGCATATCGAAATAACAGAACAGAATTGACTTAAGGTATCAATTATTATCCTATATGGTCGATATACAGCTGTAATTGACTTAAGGTATCAATTATTGTCCTATATGGTCGTTGTACAGCTGTAATTTTATTCTTAACTTGAATAACAGAAAAAGCATTGACTTAAGATATCAATTATTATCCTATATGGTCGTTGTACAGCTGTAATTTTAGTTAGTGTGTAGTTTTGTAGGATTTATGGAGAAAATAAAAATAACAATTATATATGGATTCCTGGAACCTTAATCCACAGCCAAAGGACATCAGCTCCTGCAAGAACAATCAAAATGGGGTTGGCGATTTGACTGTGAGCTAAGAACACGGAATAATGGCTGCCGTCACCAAACTGTTGACGACTACTAGCACTTTATGGTTGAACTGTTTTCATTGTAATTCATGTTTTTAATGTAATTTATTTATTCTATGTAATTTCAGGTTTTTATGTAAGCCGCCCTGGGGCGGCCTCAGCTGGGAAGGCGGGGTTGAAATCTAATAAATGAATGAATGAATGAATGAATGAATGAATGAATGAATGCTGAAGAGTTACTCTCAGACCTCATTCTGTGAGACTGGGGATTGGCTGGCCTCGCCTCCTGTGGCAGCCATTTTGTGTCTGAGCCCACCACCCCGTGTCAAAATTCCAAAGGTGCTCGCAGACTCTCAGAGGCTGGGCCCCCTGCTTTTAAACCCTTAACTGTCCCCTCTATACCTTCCACTCTTTATTAATTCTTTATTCCATCCATGTTGCCCAAATTCCAAAGGCACCCCATTAAATGTTCTCTTTTTCATGACTTAGCAATGAGTTGCCTCGCTTTGGAAACACCTGTTGCAATGCCATTTATTCTCTGCATTACAAATACAGTTGGAATTATTCCCTGCCTTTGGGTACCATACTTCTTACAGTATTTTCCCGCTACTGTTACTAAGATAAAATGAAATTTCAGGCATTGTGCTCCCGATTAAATTGCCCTTAAAAGCTGCAAATTACGTTTGGCTCATTGTACTAAACAAGGTCTCTGCTGAACTCCTGCAAGCGAAATCTCAGCTCTTCTCCTCCATTCCAAGAAACAGTGCCTGAGTTACTTCGACAGAGGTGTAGAACTTCAGACTTGGATAACACCTACAAGATCCACAACATACAGCTACTGTGTGGACAGAATGCAGCTCATAAACACATTCAGGAAGCTGCCTTATATTATTTATTTATTTATTT
>NW_015167828.1:0-199 GCF_001447785.1 Gekko japonicus
TGGGTGGAGGGTGTCTGTGAACTCCATTAGGTTAGAGAACTGAAGTCCAGACCTGGACAGTGTTTCCTCTGAGCTGAGTTAGTGTGAGCTAGCTCACAGTTTTTTAGCCTCTGGCTCACATTTGTGTCTTGGCTCAGGAAGGGATGGTTCCACAGAAAACTGATGTATGTTGTAGCCAAAATCGCTCGCTCACTTTTAA
>NW_015167828.1:393-524 GCF_001447785.1 Gekko japonicus
ATTAGCCATAAGGTATAGATAGGGGCTCTGGGGCAAGTGATGCTCTGTCTTCTTGGTGCTTGGGGGGGGAGTCAACAGTGGGAGGGCTTCTAATGTCCTGGCCCCACTGCTGGACCTCCTGATGGCACTGG
>NW_015167828.1:700-809 GCF_001447785.1 Gekko japonicus
ATATAATACAACAATAAAACATTAAAAATATTAAATAGTATCAAATATTAAAACATCATCCATACAAAACAGTGTCTGGTGCTCACTTCCTAAGAACAAGATGGCGATC
>NW_015167828.1:4624-6231 GCF_001447785.1 Gekko japonicus
GGCAGGAAGCAGAAAGTGGTGGATCCCTGCCCGGGGGGGGGGATGGAGTGAGGAAGGCGCTGAGGACGAAGGGTTAATCTGTGGCGTGGGGGGATAAGGGGCAGGAAGCAGAAAGTGGTGGATCCCTGCCCGGGGGGGGGGATGGAGTGAGGAAGGCGCTGAGGACGAAGGGTTAATCTGTGGCGTGGGGGGATAAGGGGCCCTGGGCCATGTTCGAGGGCCGAAAAGCACCGAGCAGGGGCTCCCGGTCGGCTGATCTCCCCTTCTTCCTTTCCAGCGTGACTCTCTCCCTGGAGGCCAAGCTACAACTTCTGCACGCCTACATGAACCTGAAGTGGATCACTCTGCCGTGCGAGACGCAGGTAAGGGGGCCCTCCGGACCGCCCCTCCCCTGGGCGAGCCCTGGGCTGCCTGGCCGTGAGGAAAGGGCAGAGAGAGAGGGGGGGAGGGGTGGCAGCCCCCTCCTCACAGCAGTGTCTCTTTCAGCTTTCGCTGCCAGCCCCACCGTGGGCTCCGTGATGCTCTGTTGCTGGGCCTCGCTCTGGCAGCCTCCTCCTGTCCCCAGAATTTGCTACTACTACTACTACTAGCACTAATGGGCCCAGGGGGGGACCCACTAGGAGTCAGGGTGGACAGAGGGCTTGGACCCAGGGTTCCTGTATCCTGGTCTGACACAGCCTGCCTTCCCTGAATTGCATTTGCTTTCATTTATTTATTTACACTCCCACTGGGATTCAAAGCGGCTTTAGAACTCTGGTCTCCCCTCCTCCGTTCTCTTACAGCAACCCTGTGAGTAGGCCACCCAGCGAGCTTCCAGAGCAGAAGTGGGGATTTGAACTCAGGGTCCTCACTGGCCAGTCTGTCCACCCCACCGGCTGTCCCCCCCCATGAGTCTCCGGGCAGGGGGCAGGGCTTCCCACTGTCAGGCGATTCCTCAAAAGCTGTGTTGTCGCCCCGGGCATCCTGGCCTTTTTCCGCTGGATGGATCCACCCCACCCCACCCCTCCGAACGTTGCCGTAGCCTGGAGGGTCACGGGGTGCCTCGTTCTCCTTCCCTCTCCAGGCGCCCCTGGCGCAGCCGGAAATGACAACGGGCTCTGCCGGAGACGAGGCCCGCTCGGCCGCCGACTCCGGCGAGTCAGACGGAGAATCTGTGTGCAGCAGCTCTGCCAGCAACGGCAAGGAGAAGCCAAAAAAGGAGCGGGACCGAGACAAGGACAAGAAGAGGGCCGACTCAGTGGCCAACAAGCTAGGCAGCTTCGGCAAGACGCTGGGCAGCAAGCTCAAAAACATGGGGGGGCTGATGCACAGCCGCACAGCCGGGGCGCCCGCGGAAGCAGCGGCGCAGGCAACGGGCAAGGGGAGGCGTCAAAGAAGGGCTCACTCAAGGCCCGGAAGGGCAACCGGGGGGGGGCGTCGCCGCCGGGGGATCCACCCAGTCCCCCCGAGAAGCTCGGCACGCTGGGGAAGGGGCCCCCTGCCGAGAAGCCGCCGGACGCCTCCGACGTGCGCCTAACCTTGAGCATCCTCCGGGCGGCCATGCAAGGGAAGCGCAAGTTCATCTTAGCTGGGCAGATGAAGACCAGCAACCGGCACCAGTACCAGGA
>NW_015167829.1:0-1783 GCF_001447785.1 Gekko japonicus
TTGCTTTAGGGAGGGGGGAGGGTTGGGGGGTGCTAGCATTTCATTTATATCTGGGGTGGCTGTCGTGGGGAGTCTTTGTGCCACATTTATTATCAGTCTTATTGTCTTTATTGTTACTTAAAAGTCCAGTTGTTTAGAGACAGGCTGAAAAATAATGGCAGCCCCACCAGGGGGAAAAATCGCCCCGCAAACCACAAAATCCTGGCAATGGGCCTCATCAGTCCTGGGTAGTACTCAGATGGGAGACCAGTGCTCCCTTTGAGCTGTGGAGTCTTGTGAGCAAAAAGTCTACTTTGTGAGCGACTGTCAGCTAGCTGCCATGTTTCACTTGTGTTTGTCCTTTCCTCTCTTTTTTGATATTTTATTTTAGTTTTTTCATAACATAAAAATAACGCAAAAGTATATTCATTTACATCATATTTTTGAGTTTCTTATCCATACATTTCCAACCAACTATCTACTTTCTGCCATCTTTTATTAAACACACTTTCATACTTTCCCGAGAGTATCATATTTACTTTGTCCATTTCTTTTATTTCCATAATTTTTGTAATTAATTCTTCTCTATTTGGCATTTTATCAGACTTCCAACGTTTTGCTATAAGAATTCTAGCATTTGTAAGGATATATAATATCAAATGTGTATCATTATAGTTTATCCTGTCTGGTAACATATTCAACAAGTATATTTCTGGTTCCAACGGTAATTCTATTTCTACTATCTCTAGAATTAGTTGTTTTATGCTTTTCCAAAATTTTACCAATTTTTCACAGCTCCACCAAATGTGGTAGTAAGAGCCAATATTTCTTTTGCATCTCCAGCAATTTCCTGACACATTTTTATAACATTTTGATGCCTTTCCTGACTGTGGTGCGAGTGCGCATGCTTGCTCTCTTGCTTTGCTTGCTTGCTGTAAACAGCGATAGGGGGGCGCTCATGAGACTGTGCGAACCGGCGCTGCCGGACTGAGTTATCTGACTAACCTTGCATTGTGTGAATATTTCTGCTCTCATGGGGCACGGAGAGTCTCCCGTTCATCATGTAACCTCCCACTGGGAGAATTCCCGCGCCCACACACTTGGATTTCATTTGCTTAGCCAATTGCAGCATCATGTTATATGTAGCGATGCATCCGCCCCATTGTCATTCCTAACAATATACCTGTAGATCATGGCAACAGATCTGTAGTCTAATAAAGCATAACGATTCCCTGGAAACATGTGTGGAGATTTGCATGCTGTTGAACCTGACAGTGACTGGCATTAAAGCTGTGAGTGAGCAATTTGGCTCCTGCATCAATTAGTTTGCTCTGGAGCCCTCCTTCCTGAGCTAAGGCAAAAATGTGTGAGCTGGAGGCTAAAGAACTGTGAGCTGGCTCACACTAACTCAGCTTAGAGGGAACGCTGGAGACCACCAGGGAAGTCTAAGTTTGCTATGCAGAGGCAGGCAATGGCAAAACAACCTCTGTTTTTCTCCTGCCTTGAAAGCCCTATGGCAATGGTGTCGAACTCATTTGTTACAAAGGCCAGATCTAAGATAAATGTCACTTTGTCAGGCCGGGCCATGTGTGTCATAAAACATAATGCCAGGTACGAAAGATATAAACTGTATAAAGGACCGCAGCTGGGAAGCTCCAAGTTGGTGTATCCTCATTTCAAGGCCCCATGGGCTAGGAAGGGGGTCCAAAGGAAAACCCATATGGGCAGACTGGAGACTCAGCAGTGCAGCACTGGGCAGATGTTCCCACACTACTTGACAGCTGCAGATGAGGTTGTTCTGCCA
>NW_015167829.1:1855-2008 GCF_001447785.1 Gekko japonicus
AGTTGGCCACAACTTGATGGCACTCCCCCACCACACACCATCTCATTTATCCTTTTTCATTGCCAGTTTCTTCCATGACATTCACAGAGGGAAATAGGTACAACTTATGGAATATAACCTTAAACTGTGGCTATAGACAAGCAAGCACATGTA
>NW_015167829.1:2261-2376 GCF_001447785.1 Gekko japonicus
ATTGCCTTCATTTGCTGCAATCTTTATCATGGGAGTAGATTAATTTGGTGACATTCGCTTCTTTTCATTGCTATTTTTGTCACTGGAAATGAGGCCCTTATTTTTTTTTTTCCTT
>NW_015167829.1:5540-6218 GCF_001447785.1 Gekko japonicus
AGGTCACATCAGCAGCTGCAAGTGGAGGAGTGGGGATTCAAACCCGGTTCTCCCAGATTAGAGTCCGCGCACTTAACCACTACACCAAACTGATCTCTGGGCGACAGAGATCAGTTCCCCTGGAGAAAATGGCTGGTTTGAAAGGTGGACCTTCTGGCATTATCCCCCACTGAAGTCCCTCCCCACCCCAAACCCTGCCCTTGTCAGGCTCCGCCCCCCAAATCGCCAGGTATTTCTCAACCCAGAGGTGGCAACCTTAGTTTCTGATATGATTTATTCCTGGATTATTAGAATTGTCTGATGTTGTTGTTGTTGTTGTTGTTGTTGTTATGATTATTATTATTATTCTGTATGAAAAAAACCCTTACAGGATTGTGATATGCCATGGCAGCAGAGAAAATACAAGCTAAAGTTGTATCTGAAGGGTAAAAAGTCTGTGTGTATGGGAGATTTTGAGTCTATTCTGTGTGAAAAAGACAAAGAGTTCAGCCTGTGTGGCTATATATATGAGAGAGAGAGAGATTAGACTGTCAACACCTGTCAGAGTGGACTTTTGGGTATCTGAGAGACTGTTTGTGACACCAAGCTTTGCCAGTTATATTTACAAGTTCCTTTCATCAGCAACAGTTCAAAATAACCCGTTTTGCTCTTTATTAAATACATTATTTTTGTTTAAAC
>NW_015167830.1:0-936 GCF_001447785.1 Gekko japonicus
TCTTTTTCTATGAAATGACCCCTGACGATCGAACTATTATTCAAGCTGAGCAGTCTTCTCCCACTGCTTGTCACAGGTACTGTAGACAGAAATGTAAACATAAGATGAAGTATCAGGCACTGGACCATTTGTAAAGCCGTAGCTCCAGTCTGGTAGTGCTCCCATAGGGCTCAAATATAGGCCTGGATCCAGCACAGCACTTCTATGTACAGTGGAAGAGGCGATTTTTGCTGATTCCTCCCTCTCTTGGAAGACCTCCAACTCTCCTGTCATGCTATTGGGGGGATTGGGGGGGTCCCTGGTCTACCAGGAGTAGTTTTTGGAGGCAGGGTTGCCAACCTGCAGGTGGCGCCTAGAAATCTCCCATTTAGGGTTGCCAAATCGGACTTACCTCTCCGGCGGGGGACTCTGGGGTGGCTCCCGGAGTGTGTGTGCGCGCGCGCTGCATGCACATCACAGGGAAGTGACGTCATGACGCCGGGCATGCTGGGGGCGAGGCCACCGCCATTTGAGGGGAAAATATAGAGTTTTCCCCTCAAATGGCTGTGCTCCGCCCCCAGCGTGCCCGGTGTCATGACATCACTTCCCTGTGACGTGCATGTGGCGCGCGCGCGCCGGGAGCCAGCACAAAGTCCCCCGCCGGCAGAGGTAAGTCGATTTGGCAACCCTAATTCCACCAGGTGAGTTGAGAACAAACTGGTTGAGGCTAAGTGGACGTCTTTCAGGCAAGGGACTACCTGTAGACGTTGTTCTGTGGAGCGCAAGGCTCTCTAGGGCATATATCACACCTTTGATATGACCTTTATTTTTGTTCATAAGTTTTTCAGACTGTGAGATCTCTGTTAAGACTCTTTTTGTTATCTGAATTTTTAATTAAATGTTGCACCTGAAGATATTGAAACCAAGGCATTTTTTATGCCTTTGGCTTCCCATTGA
>NW_015167830.1:1079-1345 GCF_001447785.1 Gekko japonicus
CCTGAGCTAAGACAAAAATGTGTGAGCTGGAGGCTAAAAACTGTGAGCTAGCTCACACTAGCTCAGCTTAGAGGGAACACTGCTTGTAAGTTTATTATCTCTACATGTATTATAGGTATTGACTGTAATACCTGGTGTAAACCAGAAGTGACACCAAAATGATGAAACTGGGGAGATCTTAGGTGCAAGTAACTCTTTTATCCTATCCTAGATATGTACGGTATTGTCTAAAAAAGGATTTCGCTTTATAGCGTTAGGTCTCTCAG
>NW_015167830.1:4102-6200 GCF_001447785.1 Gekko japonicus
GGAGCTTGCTAGAAGGTGATTGGTTAGGTGCTTCCTGGGCTAGTAACACAATTGGATGGATTTGGATCCTAGCCCAGGACAAAGCTTTACATTACACTTCAATTAGATGTTTCACAACATATCATGCATTCAAGGCAGCTTTGAATACACAACACTGCTGCTGCTATTATTTTCACCAGGATGGAAGCAAATGGGCTGCTGCCACCACTGGGAAAGAAGGTGGGGGGTTACCAGCCATAAAGCTTTACATTACACTTCAATTAGATGTTTCACAACATATCATGCATTCAAGGCAGCTTTGAATACACAACACTGCTGCTGCTATTATTTTCACCAGGATGGAAGCAAATGGGCTGCTGCCACCACTGGGAAAGAAGGTGGGGAGTTATCAGCCATGGGCAAGGCCAAGAGGCCCCCACTTGGTGGGCAGGCCTCTAGGATTGCTGGACTAGAGACTGGCGAGGCAGAACTTACACTAATGGAAATCTTCCGATGCGGCATTGTCACTTCTGACTACATAACCATCACTGTCACAGAGTACGCTAGGATTTACCTGAAACTTTGTGATAAGAATCATAGAGTTTGAGTGAATTCTAGAAAGTCCTATGATACTAGGGTTGCCAGCCCATGGCTGGCACCTGGCAGGAGACTGTGGCTGGGTGGGAACATAGGGGGTGCTGTCACATTGACAGAATGATGTCATTTATGGGGTGAACCCAGAAGTGATATCATGTTGCTTTAGGATTAGGGTTGCCAGATCCCCCGGTCCCACGGGGGTTTCCTGATTTTGGGGGGGGGGCTCCTTTCATGAGCGGCACCAAATGGCTGGCGGGGGAAGCCCCAACCCCAAGACCGACCACCTGGCAACCCCCTACTACAAGATTTAAAGGCCCCCCCAGCTGGCCATTTAAATATTGAACAGGGACGAAGAGGGGTAGCCACGCGTGCCTGCACACACCCCACTTCTTCCCAACAGCATTTAAAGAGACACTGTTTGGAAGAGGCACTGAAAAGTTGTTGGCGGCTCAGTGCTTGCAGGGCAGGTGCGAGCGGCATCTGCTCTTTTAATGCAGGGGCCACCCGTGCCTGCCCTACAAGCAGTGAGATCACAACTTGCAGGACAAGTACGAGCAGCTCCTGCTTCAAAAGAGGAGGAGCTGCTCGCGCTTGCCTGGCAAGTAGTAATCTCATGGCTCACAGGTCAGGCGCGAGTGGCACCCGCTCTTTTGAAGAGGGGGACACTCATGCTTGCCCTGCAAGTGGCGATCTCATGGCTCACAGGGCAGACATGAGTGGTGCCCACTCCTGCCTGCCCAAGGGGCGGTCCCCGCTTTCCCCCAACCATTAAAAGGGAAGGCTCCTGGTGGAGCAACGTCGGAGGCGGAGCCCGGAGAAGTGGAGCCTTGGAGAGCGTGGTGACGTGTGGCGCAGTGCAGCGGAGCCACCTGTGGACAGTAGCCGGAACTGCAGCCAACACAGAGCCATGCGCCAAAGAGGAGACCTGCCGGAGGAAGCTGCTCAGGAAAGATCGGCTCCAGAAAGGGCACCAGGACACCAATATCTGAAGCCACGGAAGGAAGCCGGATGACAACTAGCCTGGGGTGCTGGTAGGCAGTCAGCACCCTGTAGACAATGTGGCCCTAGTTAGGTTAATTGGTTGGTTAGAACCACTATGTAAACCGCCCAGAGACCCTTCGGGGTCAGGGCGGTATATAAGCCGAAGGTATAAATAAATAAAGTAAATAAATGGTTGAAAGAAAGTGGGGGGGGAAATGTCACACGGCGCAGCATCCCTGACACTATGACTGCACTCCATGTGACATCATCGCATTGAGGGCAGCCCCTCCCAGCACACACCCCAAATCCCCCCACTGGGAGGGAAATTACGAACTGGCAACCCTATCTAGGATTCAGTGGAAACTCTGTAGATTGATATGATGTCACTTCCGGGCTCACCTTGGAAATGATGTCATGCTGTCAACACAATAGCAACTTTTGCTTAATTGTTTCCTCCACCAGCCTCCCAGCTGGCGGGTGTGTGTGGCAGTTGCTGGAGACCTGGCAACCCAATGCGATGTGGTGATGTTACTTCTGGTTA
>NW_015167831.1:0-1069 GCF_001447785.1 Gekko japonicus
ACATGTCATCAGCCCATCCACTTCCCTTACTTCAGCGGTAGCTGTCATCTCAGGTGGCTGAAAGAGGGCAAGGGGAACAGGCAATGGCACGGGCCCTCAAAGAGCCGAGGAAAAACATCAGTGGATGGAGGCCCAGCCAGGTGGCAGCAGGTGGAGGGAGAGCAGCAGGGAGCAGTCAGAGGCCTGGCAGTAGGGCAAGCCCCCTTGCCTCGGAAAGGCCCTCCTCAGGCTATGTTGTCCAGCTGGGTCTTGCAGGGTCTGGAAGAGAAGGTGGAAGCGCAGGGTCGGACATCTCTGCCCTGCCTGGCTCCACGGGCAGCTGGGTTTGGGCAAGCAAGCATCCTTCTGAGGGCCAGGAGAGTCTGAGGGATCCGAGGTCCTGTGGAGGAATAGTCTGCCTTGGGCCCAGGGATGGCCATGAAAGACAGGAGCAGGAGCCAACAGAAAGGCAGAGGATGGGCGATGCCGAAAGGAGAGCACGGAGAGAGAGAGAAGGGGAGCTCCCTCAGCAGACCGGTGGTCGCAGCTAACCACAGAGAGCCAAGACGGCAGCACCTCGATTGAAGGGGAAGAGGAGACGATTGAGAGAAAGACATCTCTCCTCCCCAGTCTGAGGCTAAGGAGACTCCTTGGGGACCCCAGGTGCCGTGGCAGAAGGCGCGGCAATCTCAAATGTGCAGGTCAGGTGCGACACTCAGAGTGTGGAAAGAGATCCAGTTAGAGTGGTCATCCTCAACTCCATCTTGGAAGCCACACAGGGCAGAAACCATTTAACTGCTTAGCCTGTGAAAAGATTGAGGTGACGAGAGAGGAGGTCCTAAAACTGATAAACAACTTAAAAACTGATAAATCACCAGGCCCAGATGGCATACATCCAAGAGTTCTGAAGGAACTCAATTGTGAACTTGTGGATCTCCTGACAAAAATATGTAATCTCTCCTTAAAATCAGCCTCCATTCCTGAGGACTGGAAGGTAGCTAATGTCACTCCCATCTTTAAAAAGGGTTCCAGAGGAGATCCGGGAAATTACAGGCCTGTCAGTCTGACGTCGATACGGGGTAAATTGGTG
>NW_015167831.1:4293-6155 GCF_001447785.1 Gekko japonicus
TATATTTCAAGATCTTGCAAGAGTTCTCTGGATTCTGGACAAAGATGTATTAGGCCTCGATGTAAACACAGGCCATGATGACCGGCCAAGAACTTGTCCGTTCCTTTCCAGCTGTTGGGTTTCGTCAGAGTGAAAGGCCACTTTGAGACAGCACTTTCTGTGAGACACAAACCATTCTCTTCCTCTGTGGAACACAAAACTCTACCAGTACAGAAAGGTACATTTAGGCCTTATAGGAAAGGTGCCTCTAGTCTAACAAGAAAATTGTCCTTCCCGTCTCCCTGCTTTATTTTGGAGAGGCATAGATGAGACAGCACTTTCTGTGAGACACAAACCATTCTCTTCCTCTGTGGAACACAAAACTCTACCAGTACAGAAAGGTACATTTAGGCCTTATAGGAAAGGTGCCTCTAGTCTAACAAGAAAATTGTCCTTCCCGTCTCCCTGCTTTATTTTGGAGAGGCATAGCATGAGCGTTGCTGACAGGCCTGAAGGGGGGGAGATATCTGGCCTCATACCCAGACACTGAGTGTGTGGAAATGGGTATCTGAAGAGATAAGTAACATCCCATGATGCCTTTGTTAAAGGGACAGCATAAAATTTTCTCCATGCAGTTGGCAGACCAAAATTTATGTATTCTGTGCTTGTGGTGTGGGGTTTTTGATGAGTTGGACTTCATTCAATGTGTCAAAAGTAAGTGTGGCAACTGTGTAGAAAATTCTGAATAAGATACCCTCATCCAGATGATCGAGATTCACACCTTTTGCCCTCATTCACGAAGTGGGTCAGTTCAGGAGCCAGAGTATTGGGTTATGGCTTGGTGGTATCTGGGTCCAGATCCACAGTAGGACTGGAAGCTCTTGGGATGCCTTTTAGCCAAGTCAGATTTTCAGGCTCACTTACCTTGCAAGATAGTTGTAAAGATTAAATCAGTTTCAGTTTCATGCTATTTAAGGTTAACAGCCCATCGGCCATACACTGCAAAATCTCCTCTCAAGCATGGAGGGATACTTCCCACAATTAGAAATAAAACGTTTAGACATTTATCTGCTGTTTTGATATGTATTGCTTTACAACTGTTGAGCTTGTTCCCTAGTTTTTCACTTTGCATAACTTAAACATCATCATATGTTAATTTGCTGTTAAAAGTCTGTCTATAAGTTTGGAACCTCATCTTCCATTCGAATGTATTTGAAAAAGTGTGCCTTGCACACGAAAGCTCATACCTTGAATAAACTTTTGTTGGTCTTAAAGGTGCCACTGGACTCTCAATGTGTTCCTTTTCCGTGGACGTAGCAAGTGTTGGTGTGTTCAGTCAGCGGTTAATGGTCAGCAGTCTACAGAGTCTGAGAAGCAGTCTTCTGATTAGAACCCCATATCAGTGCTGTGAATAGCATTTAAGAGTCTAAAAAGGGAGTAGAGTACTTTAAAGGGCATATGAACAATGAGAGCCAAAAGCTAATACATTCAAAGTATTCTAAGGGTGTGGGAGACAGATGCTGACAGAAACCTGAATTAAAAAGGGAAAGATTAAACTGAGCTAAATAAAATAAGGACGGGACAAAGTACATTCTGGAGAGAAAGGAGGACTTGAGAGTGACGAGTGTTTGTGAAGTGAAGGTTTCGAATTCTACAGCAGGCTGCATGTTAAGGTTTTGTTTTTTTAAAATAACGTTGCAGGTAAAGTTTTTTGAAAACATCCTCTGTAGGATACCAGGAAGATTTGAATAGATAAACGGTGCTTGGTAAAATCCGACAGGAGGAGTATGGGCTCTCATGTCTTAAATCCCACTTCATTAGATGTATAAACAGCTTCAGCAGAGTTATTAACATGTTAAAATTCTCTGATGCTATGGAACACA
>NW_015167832.1:0-1271 GCF_001447785.1 Gekko japonicus
TGTTAAGATGAGCGTGAAATTTAGATCTACGTTTGTATTTATCTTTTGATGTACTTCGTTGACTGCGCTCCCTTCTATGGCCAGTTTGTAATACTGTTATATTGTTCAATAAAATTCAAAACATTATTTTAAAAACACCCCAGTCCCATACCATTTAGGACTTTAAAAGGTAAAAGACAGCATTTTGAATGGTGGCATGAAATGAATTCAGTGCAGGCCCACCCTCAGATAAAAGTCAGTCAGACCTCTAACATAAACTATATTCAGGGGTCATTTCCTGCGGGAGCGCACAGGAGCGGAGCTCCGGCAGTAAGGAGCCCAGGGGGTGAGCACATGCAGCAAACCCTGCCCCCTGCTCCCAGCAGCCCTCAGTCAGGCCACGAGGAGCAAGAACCCCCACATTCAGGTACAAGCGCTCCGTCCTCTATGAGGGCAGATCTGTGCGTTTCCCCCACCCATAGCTAGCAATCCAAAACAGTCCAGTGGCACCTTTAAGACGAAGTCTTATTCAGGTACAAGCTCTCCCTCCTCTGTGAGGACAGATCTGCACGTTGTCATCCCCCCCAATACCTAGCAATCCAAAACAGTCCAGTGGAGCCTGAGCAGTGGGTGTTGCCTTCTGACACACTTCTAGTGATGTCAGGGGGTGTGGCATATGCTAATGAGTTATGCTAATGAGTTCCTGCACTTCTTTTTCTACGAAATGACCCCTTTTTTTGACGAAATGACCCCTTACTATATTTATCATCAGATACTTTAATGTCCTCCTGTTGGGTTAGATCCTTTTTTTTTTAACCATGGACTGAGGAACAATTCTGTCCCTATTGATCATAAAGTATAAAATGGAGGAGAAGAGAATGATGCAAGTCCCTTTTGATCCCCACTGGGGAAAAGGCAGGGTATGAATAAAGGAAGGAAACAGCTGGATTTTTTTCACTACCACAATTTCTTTAAAGCTCTCAAAATACTGCAAAAACATTCCGAATGATTTTTAAAAAGCTGTTTTCAGAGAACATTTCTAATTCAGTGGAAATCTGCTGTTTTTTGTTGTTCAGTCGCACAGTCGAGTCCGACTCTTCGCGACCCCATGAACCAGATCACGCCAGGCCTTCCTGTCTTCCGCCGTCCTCTGAAGTTTGCTCAACTTCATGTTCGTTGCATCTATGACACTGTCTAACCACCTCATCCTTTGCCGTCCCCGTCTTCTTTGACCTTCAATATTTCCCAGCATCAAGGACTTCTCCAGTGAGGGCTCCCTTCTCATTGGGTGG
>NW_015167832.1:1344-1726 GCF_001447785.1 Gekko japonicus
CAGTCGAAGGGACTCTCAAGAGTCTTCTCCAGGACCATAGTTCAATAGAATAATCTGCTGTTACCTGCACACTAATATCTGATCAACATCTTTTAAAACTGGAACCATAGCAGTGGGGCTTCCTCGTTTTTCACTGGGGAACTCTAACCCCTCCTCTCTCTGTCTGTCTGTCTGCTTCCTCATACTTGGCCAGTTTCTCATCTATGACATAGCTTTTGCCTTTGAAAAAGCAAACAAGCCGAATCGTCTGATGCTACTGGTTGATCCGTTTCCTTTTACACATACTTGTTAAAACCGAGACCCTGTTTCGCTCCATTTACCAACCACCATTCAATAACCCAGGATAAACAGATGGGAAAATGAAATGGTCCGACACAAATAC
>NW_015167832.1:4495-6111 GCF_001447785.1 Gekko japonicus
CCAAGTCACAATGAGTCAGCACTGATCTGATTGGCTGACCAATGTATATATGTAGTTATGTATCTCTGTATGTATCTCTCTTGATGGTGGATGGAGTCTGGCGGAGCATTTTGTTGGAGAGCTGTAAGGTAAAGGTAAAGGTTCCCTTGCTCGAAAGCCAGTCGAGTCCAACTCTAGGGTTGCGGTGCTCATCTCCGTTTCAAAGCCGAAGAGCCAGCGCTGTCCGAAGATGTTTCCGTGGTCATGTGGCCAGCATGACTAAACACCAAGGCGCACGGAACGCTGTTACCTTCCCACCGAAGTGGTCCCTATTTATCTACTTGCAAGTTCTTGCTTTCGAACTGCTAGGTTGGCAGGAGCTGGAACTAGAGACGGGAGCTCACTCCGTCTTGCGGTACCCGGGTCTCGAACTGCTGAACTACCGATCTTCCACAGCCTGCAGTTCAGCGTCTTAACCACTTGAGCCACCACAGCTCCTGGAGAGCTGTAAATATTGTAAATAAATTCCTGCGTATAGTAACCCCTGGACTGTGAGGAGGTTCCCCTCAGTCACCATAGCTAGTAGATTCAGGTGGGTGTTGGTCTGAAGCAACAGGACAAAATTCAAGTCCAGTGGCACCTTTAAGACCAAGAAAGTTTAACCAAAACTTATACCTTTAATAAAACTTTTCTGATCTTAAAGGTGCCATTGGACTTGAATTTTGCTCTGTTGCTTCAGACCAACACACACCTGAATCTACTAGCTATGGTGACTGAGGGGAACCTCCACATTCAGAGGCAGTCAACCTCTGAATGCCAGTGCCCGGAGGCAACCTCTGGGGAGGGCTTCGGCCTCTGTACCCTGACGCTGGCCCTCTGAAGGAACTGGCTGGCCACTGTATGAGACAGGATGATGGACTGGGTGGACCACTGGACTGACCCAGCAGGGCTCTTCTGATTTTCTTATCAGGGGAAGGCCTCGGACCCTCTGCCCTGTTGTTGGCCCTCCAGAGGAACTGGCTGGCCACTGTGCGAGACGGGATGCTGGACTAGAGGGACTTTTGTTTGCTTTAAAAAGTTTGGCTTTTTAAACTGACACCATGGCGCATGTCTCCAATTTGGATGGGGGGAAGAGATTTCTCTAACCCCCCCCCCCCTCACTGGTTCCTAGACATAACACCCCCACACACAGACAGCTACTGTCATGCCCCTGGGTAGGGGAAACAAGGAATCCATACTAGCGTGGCAGGAGGGGGCCCATTTCCGTTGGTGAAGGAGTGCAGAGGGCGGGCACTGAAAGAACGGCACCCTGATGCTGCAGCCCCGATCTCCGGTGTCCTGCCCAGTCTAAAGAGAGCGCCCTGCTGTTGGACACTTTCAGCCAGCGGCACAAGGACCTGGTCCTTCTGCACAACTCAAGGCTCCTCTTGGGGAAATGTCCTTTTCCGACTCCGACCGCGGCACCCCGGAGCGTGCCCCCCTAGAAGAAAATCTTACGTAAAGCTGTCTTTGGGGTGGATGCACCCGAGAACTGAGGGTCCGGGACGCAGAGATGGGATCGTTCGGGAAGGTTCTAACACGCAAGGCAGAGCAGCCCTTGGCACTGTCTCCTGAGGCAGCCAGCGCTGCTCTCCAGC
>NW_015167833.1:0-280 GCF_001447785.1 Gekko japonicus
CTTATGTTCTTATGTTCTTATGATCTCATAGAGTCCACCCTCTAAAGCAGTCATTATCTCAAGGGGAACGGATCCCTTTAGTCCCAAGGTGAGTTGTAATTATAGATCTCCAGCCCAACCTGGAGGTTGGCAACACTTGTTAGTGACATGCAGTTTGGCAACCCCTGGATCCAACCCAATATTATCAGTAGAATCAGGGGTGCCAACTCCAGGTTGGGAAATTCCTTGAGATCGGAGCCTGGGAAGGGTGGGGACTGGAGAGGGAAGGAACTTCAGCAGG
>NW_015167833.1:629-3749 GCF_001447785.1 Gekko japonicus
TTTGCATGTTAGGCCACACACCCCTACTGTAGCCAATCCTAATGAGTTTCTGCTGTTGGGTGTGGCCTATTATGCTAATGAGTTCCTGCTGGGTGTGGCCAACTCGGGAGCCAGCCGGAACTCCGTTCCTGTGCGTTCCTGCCCCAAAATAGCCCTGCCCCTCCCCCAGAAAAACATGTCTTTATGCTACATTGGTGGCTTTTCTTTGCCACAAAAGCCTTCTTGAGCTGAAAACTTCTAACCCTCAGTGCCAAGTCTAGGCTATCAATCGTCCTTCACCAACAATCTAGGCTATCAATCGTCCTTCACCAACAGCCTGGATGTTAGCCGGATTCCTGACCTTTATTGCGCTGTGTACTTAAACAAGAATCCTGATGAATTTACCTACAGAGAGTTCACAGGATGTCTGACTTTGCAGGGACTCCATCGGGTTCCTTGGCCTTTTCCCGCATACAAATCCTGCAGAGTTCGGTTCTGTCAGACTCTTTGGAAGTCACAGTCACTTTTGAATGCTGGCTGCCGCGGCAAAAGCTGAAACGAGACAGCCGGCGCTTTGCAGAAAATTAAGATAGACTGAAAACGCACCGGACATTCCAATTCCACGTTCGAGACTATTAAGGTAGCAAATGGGCCTTGGGAAATGGTCTGGAAATGGTTGATGGACGAGGGATGAGTGGTCACCTCCTACAGTCCTTCCAAGGAGCAGTAAAGAAGGCCTGGATTTGTGCTTGCATTTGGGTATGTAAATGTGATCATTCTTCATGCTTCAGATTTATTTATTAAGATCTTTGTACTCTGCTTTTCTCCTAAGTGATTCAGAGTACCTTACAATATTGGTCTCCCCTTTTTATCCTCGGAACAAAAATCCTGTGAGTTCGGTTAGGCTGAGAAAGAGTGACTGGCCCCACGTGATTTAGCAAGCTTCCATGGCAGAGCAGGGGATGCAACCTGGGGCTTCCAGATTAGGGATGGGCACGAACCAGATCAAATTTATTGTTACGGCCAATTGACCAGCAGTGCAGTAAAACAATACAATATGGGCATGAACCAGAAAATTCCAGTTCAGGTTGGGGTTTGGGGTGTACCCAAACCGAAACCTGAACCGAATCAAGCAAAAAATGCCCGAACCAAACCCACCAGTAAGGCCAGTTCAGGCTGCCTGAGGAAGGCGGGGATCACCTGGGAAGTGTTAAATGTTTGTGAGCTGTTAGGCTGAAATGGATGCAAGCCATTTCAGCTATCCCTTTTCGCTCACCCATGCTTGGAAGCTTATGGAAACACCAAATTGGAAGCGGGGGGGGGGGGGGAAAGGGATCGCTGAAATGGCTTGCATCCATAAGCTGTTTGGTTGAAATAGATGCAAGCCATTTCAGAAATCCCTCTCGCTCCCCCACACACACTTCCCACCACAAGCTGCACAAACCTCCTAATAACCACATGGGAGGGTTGTTGAGGCAAGATGGCATGAACCTTGGTTCACAAACCCAGGCGATTTTCATCACAAAATAGGTTCATTACGAGATCCGTGCCGAACCCTAATATAGATGATGTTTTTAGCTTTGAATGGGCCTTTCAATAATACATTATATATTGAAACCAGTGGATAGACAAATAAAGGAATATTTCAATGGAAACAGCTATGCAGAAGGTTCAGCTATGTACACATGAAACACCTATTATACAGGTTGAACCATATTACTAAGATCAGAATTAAATGCTACAATTGCCACGGAAAATGGCAGCTCCCCACTTTCCTGTGATGTTTAGCCATACTTGCTTTTGTCATAACATCATGATGTTGCATTTCTGTGTTGACACCCCAAATCATCACTTGCCATAGGCAGGAAGGGAAACACAGAAAATTATGCCTTAATACTACGTATGGGGGTTTCTCTACACAAGGCTCCTATTTTTGGTGGCAGCTCCATTTGAGCATAACAACTAGTTCCACTCCCTAAGGATTGGATCCAACCAACTTTTCTGCTGATGAAAAAGAAAGGTTTATTTGTTTGCCATCAAGTAGCAGCTGACTTATGGCAACCCCATAGCATTTTCAAGGCAAGAGATGATCAGAGGTGGTTTACCATTGTCTGCCTCTAAGTAGCAACCCTGGTATTCCTTGGTAGTCTCCCATCCAAACACTGGCTAGAGCCAATCCTGGTTGGTTTCTGAGATCAGACGAGATTGGGCTATCCTGGCTATCCAGGCCACGACTTTTCTTAGAGCACCAAAAAGGCTATGCTAGGGATCATGAGGACCATATGTACAAAAACGATGCAGGATTGGACCTTTAATTTTGAGCAAGATCAGGTGAAAAAGCTGGCTGGATTCAATCCTAAATTTGTAAAATATTATTGTGATATAATTATTAAATATATAATAGAAATATATTATTCTTACTGTTCCACCAGTTTTCCCAAGATTTCCTTGATCTCCAGTTTCCCCCTGATAATTTAGAAATAAATACAGATGTTTAGCATACAATTCTTTTTTCGTTTTCGCAATTCAACAGGTTACTTCCTTTCTCTTTATTCTGTTTATCAACACTTAGGAAAATTATTCCAAAAGAACAAAAGCCTTCTGTAGGATAAACAGCCATATGGATCTATTTGTTCAGCTTTGAGATTCATAGTTTCCACATGCTTACTATACTAATGATTCAGTTATCTTTTATAATTCTTCTCATTAGCCAGAAATGTCAGAAAACAAAAGTCCAGTAGCATCGTAAAGACTAACAAAATTTGTGGCAGAGTATGAGCTTTCATGAGTCACTGTTCATGTAGTCTTTAACGTGCTACTGGACTCTTGCTCTTTTCTACTGCTACAGAGAGACTAACACAGCTACCCATTTTGAAAACAAAATTTTCCCATCATTATTTGGATTTTTGGCTAGTTTTATCCTGAGGGAAAAGTCATGTACATGTGAGTGAGTGTATAGCCATTGAACTCATATAAAACCATGGGTCCATTCCCTGCTCCCACTGCTACACAACTATGCTGTGGGAAGGAACATAAGAGAAGCCAATGTTGGATCAGGCCAATGGCCCATCTAGTCCAACACTCTGTCACACAGTGGCCAAAAATACCAGGTGCCATCAGGAGGTCCACCAGTGGGGCCAG
>NW_015167833.1:4301-6106 GCF_001447785.1 Gekko japonicus
GGCAGCCCATTCCACTGTTGCACAACTCTTCCTGTAAAAACATTTTCCCTAAGATCCAGCCGGTACCTTCCCGACCTGAATTTAAACCCATGATTGTGAGTCTTCTCCTCTGCTGCCAACAGGAACGGCTCCCTGCCCTCCTCTAAGTGACAGCCCTTCCAGTACTTTAAGAGAGCCATCCTGTCCCCCCTCCACCTCCTCTTCTCCAGACTAAACTTTCCTAAGTCCCTCAGCCTTTCCTCGTAGGGCTCGGTCTCCAGGCCCCGGATCATCCTTGTCGCTCTCCTCTGCACCCGCTCCGTTCTGTACACATCCGTTTTGAAGCGAGGCCTCCAGCACTGCACACAAGACTCCCAAGTGCGGCCTGACCAATGCAGTGTACAGCGGGACTATGAGATCTTGCAGTTTGGATGTTATGCCTCTGTTGATACACCCCAAGACTGCATTAGCCTTTTTTGTCGCCACATCACACTGCCTGCTCATATATAACTTACAGTCCACCTGTACCCCAAGATCTTGTCCATACACACCACTACACTGCTACTAGACTGCAGCTGGGAAGGAGCACATAGGAGAATATTTTCCACATGCAGCAAGAACATAAATATTAAAGAGAATAGGCTCCTCCCTTTGGCACAGACCTGTTACCAAACAAACTATTGGGATATTTGTTTAATATAGCAGAGTTTGCCCACTCATAGAAGCATAAAAAGGAGTGCTGTAAATAAATCTTACAAGTATATTGCAAAGAAGGTAAACTTACATTTATTCAAGTAGATTCAATTCACATTCACTATGCAGTCAAAGGAAGAGAAAGATACCAAGGCTGAATCTGTATTTGTCTCTCCCACTGGTGTCCCAGCCTTTTGACTCCGTCTTCAAAAAAGCTGTCTACATTTGGTGTCGTTTTCTCACCACAAGAGTGCTAGCATACTTTTGCACGTCCACATATGTTTATCGTCCTTTCGGGGCGGCTCCACTGTCATTGCACCTCTGCATGGTTTTAAAAGAGTCTTCTCCAGAAGAAGAAGAGGAAGAAGAAGAAGAAGAGATTGGATTTATACCCCGCCCTTCACTTGGAGTCTCAGAGCGGCTTACAAACTCCTTTCCCTTCCCCTCCCCACAACAGACACCCTGTGAGGTGGGTGGGGCTGAGAGAACTCTAACACAAACTGCTCTTTTTCAAGGACAGCTGTGCCAGAGCTTGTGACTGACCCAAGGTCACATCAGCAGGTGCAAGTGGAGGAATGGGGAATCAAACCCGGTTCTCCCAGATTAGAGTCCACACACTTAACCACTACACCAAACAACATTCAAACAAGCATAGAGAAAGACGGCGTCACAGCAGCACGAAACTAATTTAAAAATGCAAATGCAGATTCGACCCTAGTCCAAAGAGTACTCCCTCTATCACAAATGCCTGTCTGGCATCATGTGTGTGGGAGTATGAGGGCATTGTCTCTACAGGAGAGTCCTGCAGAGCTGTGTGTCTCGGTGGAAGGCCATGTGTCGAGAGGGAGAGGACAAAGGGAGAGGAGGGGTCAGAGGGCAGCTCCCAGATTAAGACAAAGAGAGGTATCTCATTCAAGGAGGGAACATACACCCTTAGATTAGAGTGATATAGCAGACCCTCCCCAATGTCCAGGCATTCTGAGTCACTCCCTCCAACATAAACATGCACATTTATGCACATATGCATTAAATACATGAAGCTGCCTTGTCTTGTAGCAATCCAAGAACCTCAGAACAACACATATAATGCCTCGCCCCCTCTTGGGTGTAGTGGTTAAGTGCGCAGATGCTAA
>NW_015167834.1:0-2140 GCF_001447785.1 Gekko japonicus
AGGGGAAACATAGTGAAGCAAATAAGTCTATCAGCATTGGAGACTGAGGTGTAAATGTACCCTTCTTATTTGGGGAATGCTGAGAGTAATGAACTGAGACCATCCATCACCTCTCAAGCATGGAGATAACTAACAGCACCCTTTTCTTTAAGGTGGGGTGACGGGTTGCGCGGTGTTGCGTCTCCTCTGTCACCAGACCAAAGAAATACATTCCAAAAGAAGCGAGCCAGTGACTCACAAAAGCTCATCGCCTGCCACAAATTATATTAACAAATGTATATATCTCATAGAATCATAGAGCTGGAAGGAGCCATACAGACCATCTAGTATGGATGTAATGGTTGAGGACGTCCTGTTTCACTGTATCTGAAGAATTGTGCCTGCACACAAAAGATTATACCCAGAATAAAACTTTGTTGGTCTTAAAGATGCCACTGGATTCCGAGACTTTGTTGTGTTGCTTCAGACCAACACGGCTACACACTGCAATCTGGCACAAATTTTGTTAGAAGAAGAGGTTGGATTCATACCCCACCCTTCACTACCCAAGGGAGTCTCAGAGCGGCTCACAAACGCCTTTCCCTTCCCCTCCCCACCACAGACACCCCCTGTGAAGTGGGTGGGGCTGAGAGAGCTCTGACAGAAACGGCTCTTTTTCAAGAACAGCTCTGACAGAACTACAGCTTGCCCAAGGTCATCCAGCAGGTGCAAGTGGAGGAGGAGTGGGGAATCAAACCCGGTTCTCCCAGATGAGAGTCCGCGCACTTAGCCACTGACACCAAACTGTTAGTCTTGAAGGTGCACCTGGAATCTTGCTCTGGTCTCCTCCATGTCCCTGGCATCTCCAATTAAAAAGGACCCGGCAGCAGTCGATGTGAAAGAGCCACAGGCAGAGAATCCTGACCTTCACAGACTGGTGCTCTGGATTCAGCGTAAGGCAGCTCCATTTGTTCCCGTGACCCAGGAGCTTCCCAGCCATCCTTTAATTGCCCCTGTGAGTTCTGCCGTGGCCGTGGGATCGAGGGACGTGGCTCCTCAGCCGGAGCCTCTCATGCATCCGTGACTCTCTCTGGTTCTCTTGCAGGGATGTTCCGCTCCTTTGCCGGCCGGAGCCCTTGGCGGGTCCCTTCCTGTGCGGCGCTCCACGGCGGCTTCCGGGGGAGCCCCCGGTCTGTCCGTGAACGAGCCGGGACGGGTCCGACTCCCCCCTCCTGCCGCAGTCAACTTGCACCCGGCCCAGGGTGGCGGGCACCGGCGCTGAAGGCCAAGGAATTCAGCAATGCTGCGATTTCCGTTTGCCCAACGGTCTGGGATGTCCTTCCTGGAGGGAGGGGATACTCGTACTGTTCCACGCTAAGGTGGGGCACAGTCGGTGTGAGGCCTTTCTCCCAAGGGCCCCCGCAGAGCCCCGGCTCCGGCCCACGCCTCTCGCTGCGGACCCGGCTGCTCGTCACGTTCCTCTTTGGGGGCGGTGTCGTGGCGGTGTGGCTGTACTTGCGGAGGGAGAAGGCGCAGCGGGAGAAACTGATGCGCATCGAGGAACTGAAGAAGGTGGCCGTCGGGCAGGGGGACTTCCGTTTGGTGGACCACACGGGGCGGCCCCGCTCCAAGGCCGACTTCAAGGGCCGCTGGGTCCTGCTCTACTTCGGCTTCACCCACTGCCCCGACATCTGCCCGGAGACGCTGGAGAGGATGAGCCGGGCGGTGGAGCTGCTGGACCGGGAACCGCGGCTCCCCCAGGTCCAGCCCCTCTTTGTTACGGTGGACCCCGAGCGGGACGACGTGGCGGCCGTGGCCAAGTATGTCCGGGAGTTCCACCCGCGCCTCCTGGGGCTGACCGGCAGCCCGGAGGAGGTGCGCGAGGCCGGGCGGGCCTACCGGGTCTACTACAGTGCCGGGCCCAAAGACGAAGACGACGACTACATCGTGGACCACACGGTGATCATCTACCTGCTGGGCCCGGATGGGCTCTTCCTGGATTTTTACAATCGCAGCAAGACCGAAGAGCAGATTGCGCAAAGTGTCAAGGGCCACATGGATACCTACAAGAGCCTCTTGAGCTGAGGCGGCGTGCTCTCCAAGCAGGC
Organism: Gekko japonicus; assembly: GCF_001447785.1. Lineage (NCBI taxonomy): Eukaryota > Metazoa > Chordata > Lepidosauria > Squamata > Gekkonidae > Gekko > Gekko japonicus. Next base: position 2,088 of record NW_015167834.1, read on the forward strand.
GGGGTCCGGGGACCAGACAGGCAGCCCCTGGGTCGTGTGGAGAAGAACTTCTG
>NW_015167834.1:2162-4194 GCF_001447785.1 Gekko japonicus
CTGTAAGCTCTTGGAGGATTGGCTACATTAGGGGTGTGTCGCCTAATATGCAGAGGAGTTTCTCTGCAAAAGAGCCCTGGATAGAATTTAGGGCTCTTTTTGTAGCAGAAATTCCTCTGCATATTAGGCGACACCCCCCCCCCCCAATGTAGCCAACCCTCCAAGAGCTTCCAGAGCTCTTCTTCCAGGGGCTACCGTAACCTCTTGGAGGATTGGCTACATTAGGGGTGTGTCGCCTAATATGCAAAGGAGTCCCTGCTACCTAAAGAGCCCTGCCCCTTCTGCAATGGAGGCCTCGAGCCCGGCACCAACTCTCAGTCTAGCCTACCTCGCAGGGTTGATACGAGCGAACGGAAGAGGGGGAGGGGGATACTCGGTTCGCTTCGAGTCCCGGCTGTGGGGAGGGAAACAGGACGTGAATAAATACCTGCAAATGCGTGAACTGCAAAGTCTGGCTTTCTTCGTCGCCCTGACCCCCCAGTGCCTTCAGCTACTTCGAATACTCCTGAAACGGGAGGGGAGCGCCCCTGCCGGCTGTGGAATGGAGGGGCTGCAGCTTTCCCCAGAAATCCTGTCTCCTCCCTTAACCTATCAACAGCTGTAGGAACGAGACAGAGAACAGAGTGATTGACACTTGGAATTCACTGCCACAGGAAGGGGTGGCGGCTACAAGCATGGACGGCTTCAAGAGGGAATTAGATAAGTATATGGAGCAGAGGTCCATCAGTGGCTCTTAGCCACAAGGTATAGCTAGGGGCTCTGGGGCAAGGGATGCTCTGTCTTCTTGGTGCTTGGGGGGGGGTCAACAGTGGGAGGGCTTCTGGTGTCCTGGCCCCACTGGTGGACCTCCTGATGGCCCCTGGTGTTTTTGGCCACTGTGTGACACAGAGTGTTGGACTGGATGGGCTTTTGGCCTGATCCAACATTGGCATCTCTTATGTTCTTAACATTAGGCCCTCCCAAAGATAGAATCATAGAATGTTAGAGTTGGAAGGGACCTTGCCGGTCATCTAGTCCAACCCCCTGCACTCTGCAGGAGCCATCGCCGAAAGAGATCCCTACAACATACCCGTGGGGTACGGCTCTTCCTCATGGCTGGGGGTGCTGAAGGGGGTGAGGAGCGAGGGGGGGAGACGCCTTTTACTCCAGGCTGGCAGGGAAGGGTGAAAACTGATGATGCCAGCCCCCCTGCTGGGCAAGCTCGGGGTGCAGAGGTTGCTCTGTTCCTTTAGTGAGGGAGATCCTCCAGGCCAGCGGTTCATAAGACATCCAGGCGAGAGGCTGCAGGGTTTGCAGAGAGGGCAGCGCGTTGTGCCCGGCTTGGGTGAGAGGCCCAGGAAGCAGGGGCCAGGTCGGAGATTCGTCTGCCCGTGTTCCTGGGCTGTGGCCAGGAGTGGGCCCCGAGTCCAGACTGCAATGCCAGAGCGAGTGATTTCGGTGGCCTCAGAGCCACACAGAGAAGAAGAGATTGGATTTCTACCCCATGGCCCTTCACTCCCCGAAGGAATCTCGGAGCGGCTTACAAACTCCTTTCCCTCCCCACAACAGACAGACACCCTGGGAGCAATGCTCCCTCTAAGCTGTGGAGTCCTGTGAGCAAAAATCCTACTTTGTGAGCTCCTGGCCTTAAAGTTGTGAGCGAGCTGTTTGGCTGCGGCAGAGGGGGTCCTCTCTGCTCCACCCCAAACCATTTGTACATCGTCCTCCCGATTTATTTTTTTGGAGTGTTTGGCTGCGCTTGAAGGGGAGGGGCGGCTATTAATCTCCTGGGCTTTCCTGGACACCCTGTGGTTGCAGGTTTGTGCATTTCACAGGAACCGCCACTGCTGTGGTTTGTTATTAGTGCAGCGCCTGTTAGCTTATTGTGTGTCCTTTTGACAACATAAGAGAAGCCCATGTTGGATCAGGCCAATAGCCCATCCGGTCCAACACTCCTGTATCACACAGTGGCCAAAAATACCAGGTGCCCTCAGGAGGTCCAGCAGTGGGGCCAGGACACTAGAAGACCTCCCACTGTTGACCCCCCCCCCAA
>NW_015167834.1:5191-5634 GCF_001447785.1 Gekko japonicus
CCCCCCCCCCCCAGCTCTTTCCCACATCAGGCCAGGATCTGCCATTTTCGGTCAGTGCACAGGTGAACTCCACCTGGCAACACCTGCAGTGCCACACATTTCAGGTGAGGGCGGGTAGTAAAGAGCCCTAGTCACAGATGGCAATCAGTGCACATACAGCCCGTCTACGGGTTTCTCCTTACACACGTGTCGGGTCATTCTCACGTCGCATTCGATGCGCGTACGGCTGAACACAGGATTTAAACTCCACATTTACCCAGGAATTGGTCCCCATTTGCATTTGTAAAGGGAAAGGCACATTTTTTCGCTCTTTCTTGCGAACAGGTATCTAGCGATAAATGCAAGTTGTACGTGCATTCACAGAAGCACGTGAACAGGGCTGATTTGAAAGGCGGTGCTGGATGACCTGGTAGACAAGGGAAAGTGTGAAGGAAGTTGTGTAA
>NW_015167835.1:0-1162 GCF_001447785.1 Gekko japonicus
CTCGTCTTTTGTTCCTCATCTAATGCCACGGACCCTTTTGATCAAGTTCTTTGTTTTAATCACACACACACACCGCTAATTTTGCTCTAAGATGTTTGTTCTCATTGACCTTTCATAGGCACTGCTGCTTTCATTAGTCAGACTAATTAACCGACACCGACATAAGAGCAAACAGGGAAAGGAGCACTACGTGCTGTCGTCTGCACACTGACTTTCTCGTGGGCAGCCAGATCTTGTAACGAGAACTGGGAACCTCCCAGAACCAAAGACAACATCCAGTTGTGCTGTAAGCATGACACCGAGGCCTGAACTCGGAAGCCAGAAGCTCACAAACTTTCCTCCTGTTCAGAATAAGACAGTGCCCATCCATGACCCATGGCACCGTTCACCTGCCCTGCTTTGTGTGGCATTTGCCTTCTCACTTGGAAGGAAACAACCTTCAGATAAGAGCAGGGGCCATTTCCTGCAGGAGCGCACAGGAGCGGAGCTCCGGCAGTAAAGAACCCAGGGGGCAGGCACATGCAACAAGCCCCACCCCCTGCTCTCAGCAGCCCTCAGTCAGAGCAAGAAGCAGCCAGGTAAGTTGCAGAGTTCCCCCCGGCACCCCGGTTCCAAAACAGTCCAGTGGCACCTTTAAGACCAAGGTTTTTTTTCAGGTACAAGCTCTCCCTCCTCTGCAAGGACAGATCTGCACATCCCCCCCCCCAATAGCTAGCAATTCAAAACAGTCCAGTGGCGCCTGAGCGGTGGGTGTTGCCTTCTGACACACTTCCGGTGATGTCAGGGGGTGTGGCATATGCAAATACGTTATGCTAAGGAGCTATGCTAATGAGCTCCTGCACCTCTTTTTCTACGAAATGACCCCTAGATAAGAGCATCTGGTAACATCCAGGCTGGATTACTGCAAAGTGTTATGCAAAACACGGTTTTTGTATTATCTATGTATCTAATACTGAAGTCGCCCCCTGAGTGCGGATACTTATTTCCGCACATCAGGAGCACCGGGGGGCAGGGAGATTTTCCTGCACACTTGGGGCAGCCCCCAGGTGTGCACAAAAATCTGAAACCTGTACAAAAATATCGGGGGGATACTTAAATCCCCCCAAAAGTGACAGAGCGTTCCCTGTGCATGCGCAGGGAACGCTCTGCAGCCGGTCTCGCC
>NW_015167835.1:1224-5511 GCF_001447785.1 Gekko japonicus
CGCTTTGGAGGGGGGGTAACCAGCGAGGCCTGGTGGCTTATAGCCGCCCAGGCCTCGCTTCCAAGCCGGGGGGGGAGACCGGGCCTCACTTCGGAGCGGGGGGGGAGATCGAGCTGGGGAGTGGAGGTGGGGTGGAGGAGATGGGGGGAACAGGCAGGATGGGGGGGAACTTACCTCCTCCTCCTGCTTCCTCCTCTTCCTCATAGGTGTGGAGCTCCTTCCCCCCCCCGCGAGTATTGCGGGTCCCGCCCCTTGTTTTTTTATAAGTGCATGTGTGCACACACCCAGAAGTCATGGTGACCTCTGGTGACTGACCTCCACTGGGGGCCTGGGGGATATTCAGAGAGGAGGCTGAATAAAGCCTGCCCCCACCTCCCAGCTGCTGGTATTCCAAGGAGGTCTCCCATCCAAGTACTTACTATAGTCGACCCTGCTTAGCTTCTGAGATCTGACGAGATCGGGCTTGCCTGGACTATCTACGTCAGGGCTGCAAAAGGCTGTTTTTGATGAACACAGAGAATCTTCTTCCCATTCAGACTAGTAGGAGCTTTCACACACACACCAAATAATGCCCTTTCAATCCACTTTTGATGCACTTTACAACTGCATTTTACCAGGTGAAATGGCAAAATCACTTGCAAATGGTTGCTAAAGAGGATTGAAGCTGCGTTATTCAGCACATGTGAAAGCCCAGTTTTGTGTTTTTATCCTGCATTTCCTCCAAGGAGCTCAAGGCAGTGTACTTTTATTTTCACAACAACCCTGTGACATGGTAATTGCCTGGCTCAACAGCAACCGTCTTCACTGCTGAGTGGAACGTGAACCCAGTTCTCCAAGTCCTAAGCTGCGATTCGTTCCACACTGGCATGCTGAGTTTTCAGGTACAGTTCCGGCTTCTAACTAGTGTCTTGCATTATGAATTATAAAGCCACCATTCTGAACTTATTGTATCGATTCTAAACATCTTCATGGGATCCGATAAAGGGAGCTTTGCCTCTTGAAATCTTGTACCCTGGAAATCTTTTTTTTTTTTTATGTATTAATTTTATTTCATTAAACATATAAAACATACAAAAAACGCAAACAATTCTAAACGCAAACAGAAAATGGGAGCATCCTTTCATACTTAAAGAATTTGTTGCCCATACATCTCAAATCGTAAAACTTATTTCTCCGCCATATGATAATGTCCAAACTTTGCACAATATTTAATATAATGTTCTTATTAAACTCTATTTTGGTTATAACCTGTTTCAATAGTTCAGTTCCTCAAACCAGTGATAAAGTCTTGACCATGTTTCTTCAAATTTGTCTTCTCTATGTCCTTTCAAGATTAAAGTTAATTTGTCCATTTCGGCAACTTCCAGTAATTTGTTTATTAGTTCTTCTTTTGTTGGTATCTCCATTCTTCTCCAATAAATCACATACAGTATTCTAGCGGCCGTAACTATATGTAGAATAAGATAAGAGTCCTGGTTTTTTACATTTTTCTTGAAGCATATTCAGTAAAAAAAAGTTCTGGTACAAACGGTACATTATTTTTTAGTATTTTTTGCACTATTTCATGTATCCAGATCCATTTTTTTTTTACTTTTTTACTGCCACAGGAGGTGGTGACGGCTACAAGCATGGAAAGCTTCAAGAGGGAATTACCGTAGATACGCATATGGAGCAGAGGTCCTTCAGTGGCTATCAGCCACAATGGATAGATAGGGACACTGGGGCAAGGGATGCTCTGTCTTCTTGGTGCTTGGGGGGGCAACAGTGGGAGGGCTTCTAGTGTCCTGGCCCCACTGGTGGACCTCTTGATGGCACCTGGTATTTTTGGCCACTTTGTGACACAGAGTGTTGGACTGGATGGGCCTTTGGCCTGATCCAACATTGGCTTCTCTTATGTTCTTACGTCTGGGGTAAGTGATGCTCTGTATTCTTGGTGCTTGGAGGGGCAACAGTGGGAGGCCTTCTAGTATCCTGGCCCCACTGGTGGACCTCCTGATGGCACCTGGCATTTTTGGCCACTATGTGACATAGTGTTGGAGTGGATGAGCCATCCAGCATTGGATTCTCTTATGTTCTTCTATGGAGCAAAGGTCCATCAGTGGCTCTTAGCCCCAAGGTATAGATAAGAACTCTCAGTCTGGGGCAAGTGATGCTCTGTAATCTTGGTGCTGGGGGGGGGGCAACAGTGGGAGGGCTTCTGGTGCTTCCTCCCTGCCTCTCCCCACCCCTGCCTGCCTGGGCACAGGGAGGGCCTTGGTGGGGCTTCCTTGCACTCCCGCTGGCCTTGCAGGTCCACCACTGGGCCTTATGATGTTAGGGGGTGTGGCATATGCTAATGAGTTATGCTAATGAGTTCCCCTAGCTCTTTTTCTACGAAACGACCCCTGCCAACATGTGTGTTTTTGATGTTTCCAACATACATTTGACATATAACCCTGGAAATCTTGTTGGGCTTTGCGGTGCTACTGGTTCCGAATCTTGCTCACAAGATTTCAGTTAGTTTCCATGTGGAATTTAAAGTACTGGCTCTGAATGATCACTTTTTAAACAACAGGGCTCCTGAAAGTCTGAAGGACTTCATTCACCCAGCGTGAGCCTGCCCGTTTCTCAAGATCATCTGACACCACATAGGGTGACCAGGAGAACTCCCAGAATTACAACTGATCTCCAGATGACCGCGTTCAGTTCCCTTGGAGAAAATGGCTGCTTTTTGGGGGGGGGCTCCATAGTACAATATCCCACTGAGGTCCCTCCCCTAGGGTTGCCAAGTCCTACCGTAGCTGCAGCGGGGGGAGTCCTAGCCCTCTCCGGGAGTTCTTTGGCGTGCACACGAAGGGCGATGATGTAACCTGGAAGCTACCCACCCTGAGCCCACTGCGGAATGGGCGGGGATATAAATGCAACCAGGGGTCATTTCCTGCGGGAGCACACAGGAGCGGAGCTCCAGCAGTAAGGAGCCCAGGAGGTGGGCGCATGCAACAAGCCCCACCCCCTGCTCCCAGCAGCCCTCAGTTGGGTCACGAGGAGCAAGAAGCAGCCAGGTAAGTTGCAAAGGGGTCCCCCCCGCCCTCCTTCAAGTACAAGTTCTCCCTCCTCTGTGAGGACAGACCTGCACGTTCCCCCCCCCCCACAAGCAGACAATCCAAAACAGTCCAGTGGAGCCTGAGCGGTGGGTGTTGCCTTCTGACACACTTCCGGTGATGTCAGGGGGTGTGGCATATGCAAATGAGTTATGCTAATGAGTTATGCTAATGAGCTCCTGCACCTCTTTTTCTACGAAATGACCCCTGTCTGGATGTGACGTCATCGTGTCGGGCACGTTGGGGGCGGGACCACTATCATTCGATGGAAAATGATATAGTTTTCCCTCAAATGATAGTGTGTCCCCCCGCAATGTGCCCGATGCGATGACATCACCTCCGGGTGACGTCATAATGCCAGGGACGTCTCCGCGATCCCAGCAATTTGGGGGTGGGGTTCCCCCTGGCAGCCCAATGCGGACCCATCGAGCAGGGGTTCACCTGGCAACCCTCCCCTCCCCTCACCACACCATCCACCCCAGGTGCCATCCTCAAAACTCCAGGAATTTCCGGACCCAATTGTCACGGCTCTGTTGGGGTGTCACCTGACGCTGCCACCACTCTTGATTTAAGTTCCCTTGAGAAGGCCCAGAGCACCCTCCCAAGACCTTCAGACCTCCCTTTTGGCCGAATAACAGGCGTGAGGACCAGGCAGAGTGAAACAAGGAAAAGGTTTATTTTATAGGAGGTCAAACAAACAAGGTGCAGAATAATAACTGTAAGTGGGTGAAAAGAAAAGCAATCAAATGCCCTACAGCGTCTAAATATATACTGCCCCTAGCTCACTATTCCAAGTGGCACTAGACTACTCACCCTTCCCTCAGGATGAGGGTCTCTTCCCTGCAGCAGCCTCAGTCCCTTCTGGCTCTGCCCTCTGGGAAGAAAGAACCGCTTCTGCTCTGGCACCAGCCCTTTTGTTCCCCAGCCCTCTTCTTCCCTATTGGTCAATTTGGGCTCCAAAACCTCTCAGGGGCTTCTGGGAGTTGTAGGCCCAGCCTCACCTACTGCTAGCCAGGCTCCCTGGACCTAGTAGGCCTCTGGTGGCACAGCCCAGATCATGACACTGATGTTGGCACCAGAAACTCTGCTCCTACTTCCCCTCCTTTTAGAGGATAGGCAGCTGAGGCCCCGGTAGAGTTGCCAGATCCTCCCTGGCTGCCAGCTGGACATGGAAACGAAGAGTTGCCAGATCCAGGTCAGGAAACTC